>NW_016181716.1:0-6168 GCF_001687245.7 Rhagoletis zephyria | reverse complement strand
CTTCCACGACTCCCGCTTGCATTTACGAATCTCTTTCTTGTATTCCTTAAGTACTTCCTTGTATTCCATCCAGCAGAACTCGTCATCGGCTACCTTGGTCAGTTTGAAGAGTTCCCTAACATTTTTTCTGAGTGCTCCGAGCCCCCTGTTCCACCAAGGTGGCTTTGAACCTCGCTTGGCATGTAGCGGAGGGCATGCGATGCGATAAGCTTTATTTAGAGTGTTGGTAAGTGAGACTACCAGTTTCTCCAATTCAGAGTGGGAGTCACTTACCCTATACTTGGTTAAATTCTTCCTCACTACCCTTTCATACAATTCCCAGTTTGTATTCCTGTGATTTCTGAAGGTTTCGCTTTTTGTACGGGCTGAGAATTTTACCTGAAATCCTACATACCTATGGTCAGAGAACGAGGGTGTACTAAGCACCTCCCAATTCTGTACTCCGATTCCCCCACTAGTGTGGAGTGTTATGTCAAGGACGTTCTTCGAGGTAGGGCCAATATAAGTTGGTTCCTCACCCCGGTTAGCTATATCTAAATTACTTATTAATATAAAGTTTAGTAAGGACTCACCCCTTTCGTTGGTATCTCCACTCCCCCATACCGTGTTGTGCGCATTGGCATCCGCGCCTATGATGAGTGGGCGTTTCGCCTTCTCGGCCTCTCCCACCAACCTCCGAAGCTCGTTTGGTGGCGCCTCCTCGTCGTGAGGCATGTAACAAGATGCAAGGAGTATTGTGTCATCCTTGCCATCCTTCACAGCTACCACCGTCAGGTCATCTGAAGAGAAATTAAGATCAATATAAGAGTGTATACTTTTTTTTACCAGTATAGCTGTTCCTACCCTGTTTGTGCACTCGGGATGTGCGTATAGTATGTTTGCGACTTTAGTCCAGATACCACGTTTCCCTAGTATAAGTGTATGCAGAAAACAATGCTGTTGGCAAGATTGCATTAAAAATACTAGTGACTTTTAGGCCCTTATTGTGAGTTGCATTCGATTTTCGATCTTCGCTGGTTATCGAAGATCGAATAACGAAAGTGAAATTATGAGCTATGCAACCGTGTCGAAATTTTCGTTGAGTATCGAATTTTCTGTCGAACAGAATTTTGCTTTCGATGGTGTAGCGAAGTTTTAGATAATTGTGAAAAATGTATGATTTTGCATTTGTTTTTTACTTTATGGCGGCTAGACACCAATTTTAAACAATTTTTATTAATTTAATGCAGTCCTGACGTCGTGAATATTAAACACAAGCTCGAAAGGCCGGTTTTACTTGTGAAAGAAAATCCCAATACTCAGTTGGCACGATCTCTAAGAACAAAATCGTAAGCTGTTGATAGTTTTAAAATATTTTAAATAGATTTGGCTCACAAACCCCTCTTTAGACAGTCGGAAGTTTTTAATAAATCTGTAGACAAATTTCTTAAATATATTTCATGTCGAAATATATTTGAAAGACTACACTTAAACCCTCCATTTTCCACTCCTGGCCGGTTTGCCAAGCTCTCATACTCTGACGAATCGTTGAACCAGAACTCCGTTGTACTTATTTTACCACGTTTTTATAAACTCGCTTTCTTCTTTATTTCATTTTAATTTGCACAAATTTACATACATGTGTATAAGCACACTATTTAGTTTGCTCGATTTGTAAACAAAACTTCTCAGCGGTGAAAAAATGAGCGAAATTCACAATGAGCGTCATAATACCAAATGAAAATTCGTTCGATCAGCACTTTCGACCACAGTCGAATGCAACTTATAATAGGGGCCTTACTTTTACATTTCTATGTGAGACTGCATTTTCAACAAATGCTTACATAAAGAAGAAAGTTTTAAGCAAAAAAAAATCTAAACCGATTTCAATTCCCATCTAAGAATTTAAGATTATCGTTAATCTATTCATGATCCAATGATCGGATTTAAACCAAATTAGACAACCTGTCAGGTAACACCTTTCCTTTAAAAAAGAATTATAGTAATCGGTTAACGTGGTCCAAAGTTACTCGGTAACATACATAAAAAAAATAATAAAAAAATATCCTATGGGATGTGCCACGCCCCTATTTACAAACTCGTTTATATATACCCTCCTATAAGCACCTACCATTGATATGTCTGAATACCAAATTTCAAGTTCGTATGACTTATAGTTCCGAAGTTATGGCTGATAAAAATTCCACGCCTATGGGATGTGCTACGCCCCCTTTCACAAACTCATTTATATATACCCTCATATAAGCACCTACCATTCATATGTCTGCATACCAAATTTCAAATTCATGTGAGTTGTGGTACCGAAGTTATAGCTGATCAAAAACTCCACGCCTATGGGATGTGCCCCGCCTCCTTTTACATACTTTTTTATATATACCCTCGTATAAGCACCTACCATTGGTATGTCTGCATACCAAATTTCAAGTTCCTGTGACTTATGGTTCCGAAGTTATAGCTGATAAAAATTCCACGCGTACGCGAGGAGCCACGCACTCTTTTACAAACTCGTTTATATATACCCTCCTATAAGCACCTACCATTGAAATGTCTGCATACCAAATTTCCAGTTCGTGTGACTTATGGTTCCGAAGTTATAGCTGATAAAAACTTCCACGCCTATGGGATGTGCCACGCCCCCTTTTACAAACTCCTTTATATATACCCTCCTATAAGCATCTACCATTGATACGTCCGCATACTAAATTTCAAGTCCGTGGGACTTATGCTTCCGAAGATATAGCTGATAAAAAATTCCACGCTTGTGGGATGTGCCACGCCCCCTTTTGCAAACTCGTTTATATATACCCTTGTAAAAGCACATACCATTGATGACATGTGATATTCAAGTTCGTGTGACTTATGGTTTCGAAGATATAGCTGATAAAAAATTCCACGCCTATGGGATGTGCCAAGCCATTTTTAAAAACTACTTTATATATAACCTCCTATAAGCACCTACTAGGGATGCCAATCCCGGGATCCCGGTGTTTTTGACGTCCCGGAAATCCCGGGATTTGCTTGTATTAATCCCGGGATCCCGAAAATTTTGAAATATGGAATTGATAGTAAGAATTTGTTTATGAATTTTGAANCTCGGTAACATACATAAAAAAAATAATAAAAAAATATCCTATGGGATGTGCCACGCCCCTGTTTACAATCTCGTTTATATATACCCTCCTATAAGCACCTACCATTGATATGTCTGAATACCAAATTTCAAGTTCGTATGACTTATAGTTCCGAAGTTATGGCTGATAAAAATTCCACGCCTATGGGATGTGCTACGCCCCCTTTCACAAACTCATTTATATATACCCTCATATAAGCACCTACCATTCATATGTCTGCATACCAAATTTCAAATTCATGTGAGTTGTGGTACCGAAGTTATAGCTGATCAAAAACTCCACGCCTATGGGATGTGCCCCGCCTCCTTTTACATACTTTTTTATATATACCCTCGTATAAGCACCTACCATTGGTATGTCTGCATACCAAATTTCAAGTTCCTGTGACTTATGGTTCCGAAGTTATAGCTGATAAAACCTTCCACGCCTATGGGATGTGCCACGCCCCCTTTTACAAACTCCTTTATATATACCCTCCTACAAGCATCTACCATTGATACGTCCGCATACCAAATTTCAAGTCCGTGGGCCTTATGCTTCCGAAGATATAGCTGATAAAAAATTCCACGCTTGTGGGATGTGCCACGCCCCCTTTTGCAAACTCGTTTATATATACCCTTGTAAAAGCACATACCATTGATGACATGTGATATTCAAGTTCGTGTGACTTATGGTTTCGAAGATATAGCTGATAAAAAATTCCACGCCTATGGGATGTGCCAAGCCATTTTTACAAACTACTTTATATATACCCTCCTATAAGCACCTACTAGGGATGCCAATCCCGGGATCCCGGTGTTTTTGACGTCCCGGAAATCCCGGGATTTGCTTGTATTAATCCCGGGATCCCGAAAATTTTGAAATATGGAATTGATAGTAAGAATTTGTTTATGAATTTTGAAGTATGATTTTTGTAAAATGCCGTTTTGACTGCAATTAACAAAAAGCTTTAATGGAGCAGATAGGGGTCATTATCTTCAAATGGATTATGTCTACCTTTTCCCAGTTCAGCCTAAAAGTGTTGATGCCGAAATATGTTTTTCATCAGTAGGTTTTGTATGTAAAAACTGCAGGTCAAGCTTAGAAGAATTCGCTTTGAATGCTTTGCTGCTCTTACGAAAACATTTTAAGTGCAATAATAACAACACCGGAAAAAAGGGGTCTGTGTTTTTAACCAGACCCAACTACCAACATGTATTTCGACCCGCTGAATCCGATTCTGAGATCCGTTTGTCTCGTACACCCTCAAAATTTCTAGTAAATTGCGAAAAAAATGGCGAAAAATTCTCCATTCGCCATTTCTTTATAGAGTAGAATAAACATGTTTAGAGAAATTGGTTTTGTATATTTTTGTTTTATGTTCTTTTTATTAATCCAGACTTTCAAAAGTACCTGGTATTTACATTATTATTTGTGATGTATACGTTCCTCAATCACATGGTTTTTTAAATACAATTAAAAAAGTGTTTTACTTTAAAATTTGTCTGATTTAATAAATATCGCTAGCGTATTTCCATTTTCTTCAAGTATTTCGCAAAGCTTTGAATACAACATTTTGCCTGTTTAAAGAAAAGCAAAAATCCATACGAATCGGAGGGATTCGATATTTATTAAAAGATTTCGAACTTTTTTGGCCTTATCGAATTTTCAGAGCTTTTTTTGGCCTTAGCAAATTTTCCTTTCATTGAATATAAACGAGAAAACATAAAACAAGGACCTTTACCCTTTTCGAAACGAAGCAATTTTAATTTATTTAGCCTCCTATATCAAAATATGATTTTTCATTAAAAGTGAAGTTAGCAACTTTTCACTCTAAGCTAGCGATATATGAGTTTTACAATCAGTTTATCGTAAATTTTAAATCGTTTTATTTAATGGTATGTTTAAATGCTTTCAGATATTGAATTTTTACTCATATTCATAAAATTTATGACTCAGTTTGAATCCCGGGATAAATCCCGGGATCCCGGGATTACCTACAAAATATCCCGAAATCCCGGGATCCCAATTTTCCTGATATTTTGGCATCCCTAGNAAGTCTGATGAGGAGATGTGGTGATCTCCGAAATAGTGCTATAACTTCTACCGCTTAGACTTTGTTGCTTTTTCAATTTTTCCTAATAAACAATCGTGGTACAAAGCTCAATAAAAAATATTAAAAAGAGAATATTCATGTTTACTATGCGTTATTTCCCTCAGTGAATTCAAAACATTTTTCTGAACATTACAACGCGTTTTTCTCTTAGTGTAGCGATTTTTGAACTTTGAACGGGACACTAAAATGAAACCCGGGGCATTTTAAGGTTCGACCGGGACACCGGGACAAATAGTCTAAAACCGGGACATGTCCGGGAAAACCGGCAGGTCTGGCAGCCCTAGCTAAGCGTCTTTTCTGCGTCTTGAACGCTTTCCGTATGATTTGCACATACATACAAATGTTCATTGAAGCCATCAGAAATTAAAGCATCTGTAAATGAAGAAAAATTAATAAGTACATTCTTGTTTTATATAAATAAAATAAATCATTTATACTTCCTCTATAAAGCATCGTTCAGAGCCGTATATTTTTTAAATTCCTTCTTATCGTAAACCCCATCATAATTGAATTCAGTAATAATCGCTTTTCCTNGGTCTGGCAGCCCTAGCTAAGCGTCTTTTCTGCGTCTTGAACGCTTTCCGTATGATTTGCACATACATACAAATGTTCATTGAAGCCATCAGAAATTAAAGCATCTGTAAATGAAGAAAAATTAATAAGTACATTCTTGTTTTATATAAATAAAATAAATCATTTATACTTCCTCTATAAAGCATCGTTCAGAGCCGTATATTTTTTAAATTCCTTCTTATCGTAAACCCCATCATAATTGAATTCAGTAATAATCGCTTTTCCTATAATAGGATCAAAATTCTTAACGAGATCGTCCCTGATAATACTTTTTATAATGTTCATCTGTGTTATGAAAAATCAATTACGAAAATATATATTAACAAGTAAGAAAGTCTAAGTTCGGGTTGAGCCGAACATTAAATACCC
>NW_016181715.1:3219-6170 GCF_001687245.7 Rhagoletis zephyria | reverse complement strand
TTTATAATTTCTAAATTGAATTCAAGGATACAAAAAGAGAAAACGTACATACTCTTCATACAAATTTTCTATCAGACAGTACGGCAGACATACAAAAGCGGTCAAATAGACAGGGTCAGCAGCAAAACTAATACAGACATCAGACAACCAACAGTCGAAAGCCAATTCGCTTTGGCGATGCCGCAGTCAAGAAAACCAAAAAAACAAAAAATAAAATAAATATTAAAGAAAGAAAAACAGTACACCCGCGAAGGCAATCAAATGACTTAGAATTGGCGACGGGCCAAAGAAAACTCAAGAAAACAATATAAATAAGTAATTATAGCCGATTACAGGGATGAGTAACCAGCAGGAGGAATAAAATATTGGACTTACCAAGCACAAAAAATAAAATAAAAGAGAATCAATAACAATCCTTATAAACGATATCTTGTCAATAAAATACAATAACTCGCGCGCATCTCTTCACCGCTTAGTAAAAAGTAATTAATTTCGAAACTTATTCTTCTTAAATTTAAGCTAGCAATTTTTCGTGAGGAATTTTTTGACTACTTTCAAATTATCGTTTCATATACATACATATGTACGTATGTAGGTACGTACATCAATTTTCTGAGTGATCAGAATTCATGTCTCTAAAACGAGTCTTTCTTTCGCCATAAATATGATTCTGAGACCGGTCAACCAGACTGACTCATTTCGGACTCTTTTAGCGTCCTAAATTCTGAGTTGAACGACAGTGTCAAAGTTCACGTAGAAATAAAAGGTTTACTAATAATCATAATTATAAAGAATATTTATTTTTAAGGCTCAGAAGGCGTCATATTCACACTCCTAAAATGAACTGATATTGGTCCTTCTAAGGGTGTGTTCACACAGAAAGCCGAGCGGCGCCGAGCGAAGCAAGGCGGAACAAAGCGAAGCGGAGCTTTTCTCATGGACTCGGCTGCAAAGATACCACAAAATTTCCCGTCAATGAAAAGCGGGCAAAAATATTTGCTCAATTTTATTCAAAAGGTTAGTTGTAAAATTCGTTCTTATTTGAATATTTCGATATTTTGTTTGCAGAACCGTCATGAAGCTGAAAAATTAAATAGAAAATTCAAAATCAAAAACTGCTTTGCTTTCACCTCCAAAACGCTTCTGAAAAAGCTTGCTGTATGAACACTTTCATATATGTAGCAGTAGCAATTGGAAAACTTCACTCAGCTCGGAACGGCTTCGCTTGGCTCGGCTCCGCTTTCTGTGTGAACGTACCCTAAGAAGGGAAATATGCTCTTTTATGACTCTTTTTTGAGCTCATAATGAGGGTTACAACTCAGAATTCTGAGACTTTTCTGGCTCTAAAATGAGTCTGAATGTTTATAGGGTTCATATTGTAGATACAAAAAAAAAATATTAAAAAAAAAACGCAAAGTTCGCTGGTGGTGCAAATACAAGCGAATGTATGGTTATGTGTAAAACATTAAGACTACGGAAGGGGTTCATTGAATATTGACTGCTATTACTCATTAACCTAACCCACAGTTGTGAAAGCGACAACCCAGTATTAAAAGCTCCTTTGATCACTCAGCCAAATAAACACACCATTAACTACTGATGAGATATCATTTTAATTGAACGCTTATCAAATTTTACTTTTATGCAATAGTTAATGAAATTTTTATGAAATTTTTTGGTTATTTATAGAAAAATAACAAAAAAAAATCGGCTTGAAAAACATTGTGAATATTTAGAACAAATCAACACGTGGTTACTTGTATGAGCCATCGTATGTTGTTCTATTTGATTTTATCCGCTTCCAAAAGTATGGTGTAATTATGGAATTGAAGGTCTATTCATTTAGGTTGTTGTACTTAACGGGAAGTTTAAAATATCAAAATTTGAATCAATTTTGATTTTAGAGAAGAGTAAGTATACTTAACCACTGCAACAAATTTTAATTTTAATATTTTCCCATATTGTATGTTCAAACAATTCAAAGCTTTCCAACAGAATTTTGCTCAGTGGGATTAATATTGTACATATATACACATGTAGATATATTTCAGTTGCTACACAAACACACACACAACAGAATTATCAGCTAAGAGTACTTCGAACTCAATAGCTGCTACTGTAATAATTTTTATGTTAGTACATTAATGATATTTTATTTTACAGCCTGGCACACTCTTTATCACTTTAAGCGCACCAGCAGCAGCCACCACCGGCCGCATCAGGCAGCCAAGTATGGAAGAAAAATTAAAATATATATATATATTAAATAAAGTTGATACGAAGGAAATAACAGCAAAAAAACTAAAACAATAAATACAACGTTGCATTGCAGACGCAATGTCAGGCAGCAGTCAGCTATCGAAGTTGCAACAGAAACAACAACGAGCCTAGCATCGCATCTACAGTATCGGTCATATCTATTGCACGCCATTTCAAAGTGACATTGTGTGCCACTTATGTTTATTTATTTATTTTTAAGAATTTTCAATTAAAATTTAGTTCATTCTCAGACAAACCCCATATATTCCCAAGTTTAACAATTTGTAGAAAACTTCAAAAAAGTGCAACAAAATTTCACCTAAATTTCAAACTTTTTTCTCGGAAGTGTTAGAATTTTTTTGAGTACACAGTTTTTTAGCTCCTACAATTTTAGTCCAATAATGTGCAAATTTCAAGTGGCTGGAATTACCGTTAATTTTTTAGATTTTTTTTGTCGCATTGGCTTCGATATAATGAATAAACTCAATTTATTTGTATATGGAAAAAAACCGCAACACCTTTGGCGAAAAAAATTCTAAAAAATCAACGGTCACCTTTAGCCACTTGAAACTTGCACATTGGCAGACTAAAATTGATTGGGCTATAAAACTGTGTATTCAGAAAAATTCTAACACTTCCGAGAAAAAAGTTTGAAATTTATATGAAAATTTGTTGCACTTTTTTGTAGTATT
>NW_016181715.1:0-3209 GCF_001687245.7 Rhagoletis zephyria | reverse complement strand
CTGTGTATTCAGAAAAATTCTAACACTTCAGAGAAAAAAGTTTGAAATTTATATGAAAATTTGTTACACTTTTTTGTAGTATTCTACAAATTGTTAAACTTGGATTTATATGGGTTTTGTTAGAGAATGAACTATATTTTAATTGAAAATTCTTAAAAATAAATAAATAAACATAAGTGGCACACAATATCACTTTGAAATGGCGTGCTATAGATATGACCGATACTGTACATAGTTTCCCTTTACGCTTTTATTTTGACTTCTGCGCTTTGAACGGTGCGCTATTAAGAGCGCTGATTGTGTCCGCATAATCTCTGCACTGGCGTCTGTTGCAACGCCCGCTGTCGCCGTATCGGCATGACAGAACCGCATTGCCATGATGGAGGCGGCGCTAAAGTTTGCAGGCATGTCATATGTGACAGTGGAGTTATTGATAAAAAAAAAAAATCAAACTTTGCTTGGCGATAAGAAAATCAGAGGATTGTAAATTAATTGTAATAATAAAATAATACATACATTCATAAGTTTGCAGAATTTAAAAATCGGTTTACACTAACAACTCTTAGAAACATGGCGACAAAAAGAATGCGAAAAGAAAATGAGGAGTCTGAAACTCAGCTGAGTCAAAACTCTTGAAGAACATTTCATCCCCCTTAATTAAATACTTCAAATAAGGGTTAAAAATACCTACGAACGGAAATGTACATACATACATATGTAGGTATGTATAGTGAGAGAAGCTTAAGTTTGAAAATCTTTTGCGAACAAATTGCTCGCTTGATTTAACTAGAAGCGACTTAATGAAGACTAAAGTTCGATTTATAAGTTATTTCATTATTTACTCCAACATATGTATGTATGTGCGCATGGTTTTGAAAGTGTTCTAAGAGTTTTTAGGTCTTTTAAATAAAATGTATACATATTTTATAATTGAATTTGTGACGAAAAGGTAGATACTTTCATCCAATGTTTAAAATATATTTGTGTTGGAATTTTATTTCCACGTAAGTATAGATACTACTTTTTGGCTATTATTAGGTTAAGTTTTAGGGCCTAACATAGTTGTTATTTCAGGTGTCAATACATTTCGCAATGCAAATGTTTCTGTTTGTTCTATAAAAACAAAGATTTTTTTTTTATCTCATAATACGTAATGCCAATTAGTCAAACATTTGTCTACGTTACACAAATATCCATGCATATTTGCATGCATATATACATATTTACTCAGGCATTTTTAATTTTATTTACACTGCGAAACACAATATTTCAATTAAAGCAATTCAATCCTCAAAAAAAAAACACAACAAAAAATAACAATGAGCATTGAGCGCATTAACGATAGTTGCAAACATCAGCAAGTTCAACGCCCTCGATTTGGTTTTCAAATAAACTGATTGGAACGCTTTTAATGAGCGTCTTTTGGTAATTTAATATTTTAAAAATTTCCGAGACAAACAAAACACACCATTTACTTGAACACTTTATGCACACTTACTTTGCCAAGTAATAGAACTAACAAATATTATGAATTTATTATCTAAATGTATATTTTACGTCAATAACTTTCGTCTAACGAAATGGAATTTTACTATTTGTATAAGTTGAACTGACTTATTTTATTACAAAACTGCTATTCTCTTTTGACACTCTGCATGTGTTTTGCAACAAAGCGTTTCGTTTATTTTAGCGTGAAAAGTTTAAGTTTTTTATCAGTTTCATCAATGTTTGTGTAGCGCCATTCAATGCTTAAAAAACTTATCGATAAAACGCACACATAACTGAACTACAAGAACAAAACCACTTATCTAACGAGCCGTTTAATACCATCGATTTATTTATACTTAGATACTTTTAAATATTTTTCATAAAAAAAAAATAGAAATATTAGCAAAAACCAACAAAGCCAACAACCACATGATCACGTGTGAATTGCAGCGGAATAGCTGCGCTTGATTGTGGTGGCTTAACAAATGAAAAAGTGGGGAAAAAAGCAAAAATAATTTACAAGGCGACCTTAGCACAGGGCGTAAGCAACTGGCTGAGTCAGTGGGATCGTCGGTTCGAATCATACTGAAAGAAGTCTGATGAGGATGTGGTGTTTTCCGAAATAGCTATCACTTCTACAATTTTTTCAAATTATTGTTGCTTTTCCACAATAAGTTTTTCATTAAAAACGGCCTCAAGCTCAATAAAAATTGTTGAATATTTTTCATAGTTTTTTAAAATAAGGGTTGCTGCTAAAATTTTTTCTTTGCTTTATTCATAGCTATCCAAATTCATACAAAAATTCATTAAATATGCACCCTGCAAGAAAAAGTTATCAATTATAAAAAAATAACTTTTGGTTAACTACAATAAGCTACCTTGAAACTTGTTGAAAAGTAATGCAGGAGACATGCAGACGTAATCGGAATTTATTCTCTTTAAACAAGTTTTTACTTAAATATCCCCATTCAAATTTTACTCTGAATATACTTTTTCTGCACCTTACGAATTCAGGACAAATAAAATAAATATCAAAATTTGATATTATCATTTTGAAGTTATGTCTGACGGATTTCCAATATGGGACCACCTATAGAAGAATATATAAACAAATATGTAATGTTAAATAAAATTAAAAGTAAAAAAAAAAGAATATTGTTCCTCTTATTGTCCAAAGGCAATTAGTTAAGAGTTGAGTGACATCTAATGCAACTTGACTATTTCTGGGCCATGGCCATAGAAATTTAGTTAGCGGTCCTCAAAGAAAATATACAAGTAATAGTGACCTTAAGTTCCTTCATAATCAACTTCAAGTTAACTTATAGTTAGATACATTTCCTGCAGGGCACGTATTGTAAATACACACGAGCACACTCTTACACACATGTGCCGATTGCATCATCGCTACTCGTACATATTCGCCATCAATAACAACTTTAGCTGCCAGCCAGCAGTTGTGATGACGAACAACATCATCCAACTCCGACAGCCAACAGACGGCGTCATCATGGCAACGTCATTACTCTGTACTTCGCTCTGAATGGGCGCTGTTGTCAACGCACAATGCTGTAGCTGTGGATTTAGGGGCTTTACTATTATTGCAAACTGTTGACAAGGCTGAGGTTGAAGCACTATTTGGCCAGCCGATTGCGTAAAATAGAAACAGGCAAAAATTTAAATAATGAAAACAAGCCAATGAAATATGAATGGTGAATGGCGAT
>NW_016181714.1:0-6169 GCF_001687245.7 Rhagoletis zephyria | reverse complement strand
CCCTTGTGCACAAGTGCGCTCGGGTATAAAAAGTTAATCATTGTCGCAAGGTTCCAAAATATGATTAATGTGTCGAATTTTAACAAATTGGCCATTTCAATATAAAATAAAGCTTATACTTCGTAGCTCGTCTTTATAATAATACATTTTTTTAATTATTCTTATGAGTGACACTTTTTTCAAAATGAGTCTGAATAAATAAAAGCTTAAACCAACACTCTCTCTCGCCCTCTTCGAAACCGTTATTATAAAGCTTTGTTAAACATCTTTCATTTTGTCATCCATATTATAATATTTCATTAAATAGAGTTGCACGTTTAAGCGAAATAAACAACTTTTAAACATCTTTTGAAATCATTTTATGACAAATTTTGAAAAAATGAAATTTTACTTTTAAACAGGTGGCAACTAAAATATTTCAAAATATTTTCGCAATAAACCTTTATCCAACTTGTTTCGTTTGTTATTAAATTCATTGAAAATGTCGAAATCAAAATTTTAAACGCCTTTTCACATAATTTTGTGAAAACTTAAAAACAAATTGGGCTAGGCTTTTAAACAGGTGGCGAAACTCTTCAAAATAAAAGCTTTCTTAAACCTCTTTCGTTAGCTACCCATATTGTAATAGTTCATTTAACTTGTTAACAAAACTGAGTTTAAATTTTTAAATAGGTCGCAATTCCCTTAAAAGTACTTTCGCAATAAAGCTTTTTTAAATCTCGTTCTCGTTTGGCATACATATCGTGAAATTTCGTTGAACTTATAATTTTAAAAACAATTTAACCTTTAATCACTTGGCAACACTCTTAATCCAGGTCGTAAGCTATTTGTTTGCCGAGTTTACTTTCACACTCGAACACAAACTTGCAGATTTATAGTCTTAGTAGGATTTCAATTAACTTCTCTATTAAATTTATTTTAAATTCCTGAGCTGGTGACAATGTTCGTCAAAAACATTTTCGAATTAGTTAATAATGGATTGGCGCTTACACATAAGTTAGTGTGCCTTGATATTGTCAATTGTCAATCAAAGGGGAGGGACCTACAGTTTTACGCCGATTCCGAACGGCGATTGTATTTTTATAAGAAGCTTTTTCAATGCAGAAATACATTCGGAGGTTTGCCATTGCCTGCGCAGGGGCGACCGCTGTTAAGAAAAAACCTTTTTTCTAAATTTTTTTAATATTTTTATCTAACTTGATATTGAATTTTCTTTTTTTACTTTTTGAACAGGTGGCAACCTGTTGGACACCCATATCAAAATATTTCAGTTTAACTTGTTAACTAAATTGATTCAGAACTTCTAAACAGGAACATCCATCCCTCTTTAAAAATGTTTTTTTTTTTTTAAGAAATCTTTCGGAAAGCTCTCTCGTTTTATATCCACATTAATTGATTTTAAGGCACAGCCTTTGACAACCAAATTGCTGTGCTATTTTACATAGCTTATTAGTTAGCTCTTTTAACAGGTGGCAACCCGACACATTATTGCAATATTTTATTTAACTTATTAATTAATTGATTTTAACTTTTGAAAAGGAAGCTATCCTCCGCCTGCATCTATTTCCATCCGCTTGACTACTTATTTGTCTAAATGTCGCCGTTTCCCTATTTCATCGGCTGCCATTGTGCACACCTCCCTTTTTTCCTTTTGTTCAGCCGATCTGTGTAATTTCTCATCACCCTCGCTCTCCATTTTCTCTTTAAAAAATAACAACAAACTACTTCTTCTGTTGCTGGCTCTGGGCTTAATTAATATTTAATGATTTTAAGAATTTAGCGCACATTGTGTCATTATCGCCACCAGCATCGCCAACTTCATTATCAGAAACATTATTATAATTATTATTAGTGTTCATTTGTGCATGCGCACACAAACACACAGGCAAAATTAATTTCTTTCGCTAGCGACATTATCGTCTGCATAGCATCTGTAACATGCTAAGTATTTTTTAGCGATATAAAAAAATATTTGGAATATTATTTTTTTTATGCTTTGTTGATCTGCATGCACGTTTCCGGCTATGCGGTAAAGGTTGCCAGCTCTGTGTTTCATTTAATTTTTTTTTGTTAGTGCCAGTGTTGCAACCGTGTGCACGTATGTACGTACGTTTGCGTTTTTTTGTAGCATTCTAGTATTCACCCGCAGCTGATGTTAATGACGTTGACTTATGCATGCCACCGTGTGTGGTTAACTATGCGACTCTATGTTTTGCGCAATTGCAAATGTGCGTAACTGTGGGTGAATGTGAGCAAATGATGAGAGGAAAAAAGTGAGCGAGTGGGCAAAGGCACAAGTGTGAGTCTGTGTGTGTGGTGGTTTGGCACAGAAGTTGCACCCTGGCGGAAAACCTGTGTTTTTCGGTTCACTTTTAGAGGATTCTCAATCACAACCATGAATGTAAAAAAAAAAATACTTTCTGTGCATTTTACAGACTGGTGCGTAGGGTTTTCAATTAAAAATTACTAATCAATTTTTATATCAAATGACTTATTGCAAAGCCAAAAATTAATTACAATAATATAAAAAGTAATTTCGAAAGCTTTTCGGTGGTTAGTCTGCTTAGAAAGTGCTTGTATACATTTGTTTTAACTTGTTTTAGAGTAGAAAATAATTCGCTTACAATTACAAATTTTCGCATTTGGTAATGTGGCTTCACTTTTGTAACCAGCAGTAAAACTTAAAGAAATTTCTGGAGATTCCCATAGGCAAGTTTTCGCGAAATTTAAAATTAAATCGTAAATTAATCGATCAATGGGTTAATTAATAAAAAAATGGAATTCGACTCGATTAAATCGCTTTTTGAAAAAAAAAACAATCAATTAACGATATTTTTAATTGTTTAATCTTGCCATCGCCGCTGGTGAGCCATAATTCGTAATTCATAAATCGTAGTTCATATTTCGTATTTAATAATTAATAATCAATTGCCAATAATTAATAATAGCAATTCATTATTCGTGAATTATAAATCCTGATTTGTTATTCGGAATTCATTATTCACTACTAATTATTTATAATTCACAAATATTAGTGCACAAATTCTAATTCAAGTTTTATAATTCATACTAAAACTCATAATTTATAAATCATAAATTTTTAATTCATTACTAATAATTTCATTATTCATAAATCATTCAGCATAATTTTATAATGTGTACATCAGAACACATAATTCATAGTTTATACTTCGTATCAGTTATTCGTAATTCTTAAATCTTTATTCATGATTCATAACACATCAGTCATAATTCAAAACAGAAAGTGTAGAATTTATAACTCAAAGCTTATTATTCATAATTCACAAATAATAATTCATAATTCATTATTTATGATGCAAAATTTATAATTAAAAACTCATAGTTGATAAACCACTATTCATTATTCGTAATTCAGCATTCATAATTCATTATTCACAGTTCATTATTCTTAATTACAGCTTACAATTCATTGCTTAAAACTCATGATTAATAATTCATTAGTCACAACTTTTAGTTTATAACTTATAACTCATAAATTATTATTGATACTTCATAACTCACAACTAATAAATCATAATTAATAACTCATGATTTACGATTCATAATTCATAATTACATACCTCGTAACTCATAATTCATAAATCACAATTTTTTTGGTCGTAATTCATAATTCATATCCAATAATTATTAATTTTTGATTAATAATTCTTTATTCAAAAATCATAACTCATGATTTTTAATCCATAATAGGGAATTTTAAATTGACAACTTATAATGCCAAGTTTGCCATAGGTAATTCATAACTCGGAACTCACAACTCATTATTGACTATTTATTATTCATAAGTCATAGTCCATAAATAATATTTCATAATTTATTCTACATAATTCACAACTAATAAGTTGTAATACAGAAATCATTATTCATAACTCATTACTAATTTTATTCTTTTGACACTTTGGTCGCTAAGCAAACTAAATATATAATCATAATTCAGAACTCATGACTCATAATCCCACAATTCATGATTCATAAATACTGTGCTTTACATATTCAAAAAAATCAAATTTCATTTTCAGTTAATATGCCCAATGGGTTTTTCGCTTAGCCCTTTTACGAACATATTTCACGCGCCTGGGCGTATACGTAACCATTTGTAGTGAATGACTCTGCCACATGCAGATATTATATGCAATTTTAGTTCTAATTAGTTTTTTTTTCCTCACTGCTTCCACTGCAACAGTAACAGATGCTGGTGGTGCCGCTTTGTCGCTGAGCTTGGCAAATTAAATGTCATAAGAAATTTAACACAAACACGAAGAAATGTGTGTATAGGAGTACTTACTCATTTAAATCACATACAGTATACCAAGCATCCGAGCACACTCCAACATGTGTACATACATATGTATGTATGTACAACCGTAACACAGCTTACCTCTATTTGTAATATGTAGTAGTAAATACGCCAGCACGTGCTGTTGCTTCGCTCGCAAATGTCCTTTGCTGTGGCGGCATGAGAAAAATATCAAATAAATGCATGCACCTGAGCAGCAAATCAACAAATGTTGCTACAAAGGTGAGCCGAGATGAGAAATTGAGAAAAGGCAAAGGTATGTAGTGGTACTTAGTTGAGAAAAATATGCACTACATATATGTATACAGTATAGTATTTATATGAATGCAGAAGGTAACCGGAAAGCTTTGGCTGCTTGTGACATTTGTAATTCATTCATTTGTACTCGAAGAAACGGCGGCGCGACGGGGCTGCATAGCAGGCAGCGACAGCCAGCAAATGAGAGAAATGTTTGTTGGTTAAATAGAAAGCGAGTCACTTACTGCGTGCATACATACATATATACATACATACAAGTACAAGTGAGTGCTGTAAGGATTCTTAAACATACATATGTATATATAATTAAAAATTGTTTGTATAATTTTGTGTGATTTTGTCTGAAAGCGACGGATAAATTTAAAGTAAAATTGGTTCTGTTTGCATTTTTTGACCCGTAGCAATTTGTGTTTTGTGAGAGCCGAGCAGTGGTGGCATGCAGAGGGGTGAGTGACACTAAGGCAAATGTATAATATGGGCATGCAAGCGTTCTCACCTTGCCATAATGTCTGCTTAAATTGTATGCTTTTGGGAAAAAACTTAACATTTTTTTTTTTCAGTTAGTCACGTGCCTTGGAAACTTGCACTTCATTTTTCATGAAATGCACGTTTGTCGTACGTTTTCGTCAGCAATGCCAACTGGGCGTATACTTAATTTCCTGTTAAAAACTGATGTTTTTTTCTTTGCTTAAAACAGACTTGGCTGCGAATCTCAAGCAGGCACTAGTATCCGTTTCATTTTATGCCACTCGGCACACATATGTAGGTAAGTAGTATTTGTATTTTTTTTTTTCTCTTACCTTAACAAGTGCCTGCCGACACTTTCGCACGTGTTGATGCTTAAAATGGCAAAACGCTTAAATATGCGCCACTCAAATTACTTTCAGACCAATTTATATCTAGTCTAGGCTTGTGCAGTTGGTGAAACATTATCGTGCTTACCAATACATACATACATATGTATGCATTTGCATGTATGGTATGTGTGTATGTTTGCGTGTAGAATATAATTTAAGGAAATTACATTTGTCCCACGGAGGTGTATAAGAAAAATTGGCTAACGTACCATATACATACTTACACGCTTATATACAATGTATGGGAAAAGCGTTGTGGGGAATGTGAAGAAAAGCTGTTGATGAGTGTGAAAATACCTGAGAGCAAAAGTTGAAAGCGTTTTCTTTTATAAACGTATACATTTTCACAACAATATAGCAAAACTTTGTATACTTAATTCATTTTTACGACGGTAATTCGAAGAGTCTAAAATTAACTACATAATTAACTGTATGACAGAGAATCAGGGTCGTTGCGAGAAGTGGCTGCAAAATTTTATTGAGATATATACATATTCAAAAAATATTAAAAGCATTTTTATACAAGCACATTAACTTATAAAATCTTATAAAACTAATTTTGCATTTTAATACTAGATTTGGCGTCACAATCAAAATGACTGGTTTTCGAACGAAAATCTTTATTTCGCGTCAGTTTTAATTATTTTTATGATCTCATGAGAATCTTAGGAATAATTAAATAATCATTATCCAGTTGATTTCGTTTTTTTTTTTT
>NW_016181713.1:0-6169 GCF_001687245.7 Rhagoletis zephyria | reverse complement strand
CTTTCAACTACGATTAGTTACAGCAACATTTGCAACAAAATCCGTTTGAATAATTAATTTTTATGCAATTTTCATTTCCATTTTGCCAGCCACATCCGATACCGCCCCGCTGCCTCAACCAAACAAATATACAAAATGCTGCTTGCAACATTCAAACGAAAAACGCAATTACACGCTCGATGTGGCAGGTTGCAATTTAGGCAGCGGCATGTAAAGGCTGACAGTGCGCGAGAGAGTGAGCGTGAGGGGAGGAGCGTAAAAATAATGCACTAATTGTTGTTGGCGCTTCAGCAAGAGTAAACAACATTTTATTGATGCAACAATGCTGGCATATTTGCATAGCACTTGCGCGTATATGCATGTATGTATGTTTAGGTGTGTGGCACAAAATTACATTTAACACTTCATTGTTTTTGCTGTAATTTGCATGCAGGCAGCCGTTGCTGGCAAGTATTGGTTGAACCAACAAACGCCGATTTTTGTTGTTGTTAATTTTGTTGCAGCAATTCAGCAACTATCAGCAGCTTTTGTATTATTCTTGTCGTGCTGTTGGTGCGTATACTTAGCTAATGTTTTCCTTCGACGTTTGTAGCAGCAAGTAGAGCTTCAGTTGCAAGTGTTTCTATTACTCAATTACATACATACATACATACATATGCGCACATATTTGTCTAGCGGCAACTTAATTAAAACACGCAAGCGAACTTTGTTTGTCACTTACTTACACACACACACACACACACATGCAAACAAATACACTGAAGCAGGTTGGTATTTTTAAGCGGATGTTGCATTAAACTTGCAACACTGCATATCTACATGCTTGCCTATACACTAAGTAAGTAGGAAAATATGTGCCACATATGCGTCGCCTTACTGCACTCCACCGCGCAGCTGCCGTTTGCAGCATAGGCGTCGCTTCTAATTAATAAAATTAAACATTTTCGTAACGAGTTGCGCTTAAGTTTGTTGCAATAACTATATAGCTATAAGCACATATAACAGCCTGTATTTGTGTGTGTGTGTATATGTGGCACGCAAGCCAGCTAAGATGCGACGGCTGTCACATTTTGGCATGATGAGTTTTTAATGTTGCAACTTTCTTCGCAGTCAACTGTTCGCTACAGCTGTTGTTTGTTTTGCTTTGTATCAGTTGTTGTTGATTTTGTTGATGTTGCTGGTTTTTGTTTTCAAACGCTGATGCATGCCTAAAGAAGTCTGGTTATTAATAACTTAAAGGAGTGTTGCTAGTACAAAATAATTCCAAAATTGTCTATTCGTTTCATGTGCCTGTCATACAAATGAGGGTTTTAACAAAAGCTGATGCTCTGGGAAATTTCGAAGTTCTAATTTCGAGAGTGCAACTACTACCTTTACTATTTACGGTGCAAAGAGAATAAAAGGACTACAGTAGAAATCCTACCGAGAAAACTTTTACAAAGTGCAACAGAGCTCGTTGCGCTACACTAGTTTAATTATTAAAATGCGACGAAAAAGTATTTCGGATGAATTGCAGTCTAGCTATGTATGTCACCTAATTCGAGAAGAGGTTTTATAAGCATTCTTTGTACTTTACATATGTATATCACTGACTGTCATAGAGAGCTTTTTCTTTGGAAGTTTTTCATATAAAATCTATTAGAAGATTTTAAAAGCTTATCCCTTGGGTTGTGACTAATTTAAAACATTTCAAAATGCACAGTGTAAAAGCTCTTAAGGCTTGTTTTCACTATGTGAAATTCAATGAAATTTGTCGTCAAATAAATGAAAACAAATTGTCAAATGGGATTCGAAAAGGGTATATCGATTGGATTAGATCAGGATAGGTCCTCAGTCGTGTAGATGCGCTGCTAAACCGGCATATGTCCGTTTGTGGCCCATAATCTCATCGGCAAAGGTTCGAATGTACGAGATAAGCTTGTGTCAAAATATGTATAAAAATTTTTGCGTCAAAATATGACATTGTGAAACCATCCTTTACTAGGATCGTTATTGCAAGCACTGATCCACAGAATGCGATGGTATTACCATTTTCTGTTGAGTGTTCAACCACATTATGACTTCCATATTCTTGGTTTTATATACAGATAAATTTTCACTAATAAGACAAAGCGGGATTAAAACTTAATATTTGCGAACGTGAAAATTTAACGGAGATTTCTTTCACATAAATTTATCAGCAGAAGAAGACCAATTTTTTCAGAAAACAAACCCGAATGATCGGTTTTTGTGTTTAACTCTAACCTAACTGAGACTGCACCCCAAGTGGATACAAATATATACAAATTGAGCCATATTGAATACGTTTTTATAGTTCTTTTACACCAAAAGCTTAAGTGCATTTAATGTCTCTGGTACGTTCTAAAGGCAATGTCACGTGATTGGGCATTTACCCAAAATTTGGTGCAAATCGTGTCCCAATCGTGTGAGAGAAAAAATATTTTTTCTTCATTCCAATCACGACAAATAACTTGAACAAAGTTTTTTTTTAATTGAAGTTTGCTGTATTGCACCAATCGTGCAACTACAAAATAAATCGTTGTCTTAGTTTTTTTTTTTTTTTTTGTACAAATAACGCAATATAAAATATGTACGAATCTGTGCAAATGCACCAACCGTGTGACAAAGCTCTATGAATTATAAAATGTGTGATCGACAAGGTTTATTTTTGCTTTCGTTTGATTGTATTATTTATTATTTATTTATTTATTGTAAAGGATAATACAATTATACCTTAACAAATCTAAACTTAAGCACTAGCAACTAAGACCCTCAGCTTTTGGGAGTTGATTAAGGACTTTGCATATACAGACTTTTAGGCTAAGATTATCACACAAAGGTACGTAATAAATTACAAAGGTATTTAATAAATTCTCTTATATTTTCATGACAACTTTTTGTTAGCAGTTCCCTTATATTAGGTTTTCTTAATACTTGGCGGATGTATTCTATCTAGTCTTGGGCAATCTTCATTTATATGTGTAATTGTGAAAGCTTCGTGGAGGCAAAAAGGACAACATGTTTGCTGTGTGTTTTCAAGAATATAACTATGTGTTAGTCTGGTATGACCAAGGCGAAAGCGAGTGTAGGCAACATTTTCTCTCCTCGATGTGGTTGTTGATAGCAGTGATGGCTGACGGGTGGGGTTTATTGTTTTATAATAGTGTGAATATTCCGTCCACTGTTCATTTTCAAAAATCTGGCATTTTTTGTTAGCAAGTTTTTTAACGTCTTTCTTTACGTCGGTATTGAGAAGTATTAAAGGAGGTCTGGTAGCCAGCTTAGCGGCGGAATCAGCTAGTATATTGCCTTGTATCCCAATATGCCCCGGTATCCATCGTAATTAAATTTTTCCAATGTTCTCATTAAGTATGTCTCTGATCTGGCAAATTGTACCGTCCCTGGAATTCACATTTGAAATGGCTTCGAGCGAGGAGAGGGAATCACTGCATATCAAGTATTTATGTTTACTCTTTGCTCCTGTTCTACATGCATAAAGAATGGCTGTGGCTTCAGATGTAAAAATTGAAGAGTACCACGGAAGGATACCTAACATGATTGTAGAGCTGTCGTCCACAACACTGAGACCGGTACTGCTGCCATTCCTTGAACCATCTGTGTACAAAATTTTCCGGTTTGTATGATTGTTGCATATTTCTAAACATTTTTGTTGGTATAAGGCATTTGGTGTATTTTCTTTTTTATTTTTTGCCAGATCCAGTATGATGGAAGATGTACGGAATTTCCAGGTTGGCGTACGAAGCTTTGGTACTGGAGGAGTACAGATGGAGATGTTATCCTGTTTTGCCAAGTCGATGAGCTTTTGTAGCGTGTAGGTTTTTTTCATTCTTCGTTTCCTTCTCAATCTATTCTTTAAGGCCGTTTCAATAGGGGATCCTTGGGTGTTTGTAAGTTTGGCAATAGTTCCTGTAGTGATGTAAAGTATTCTGCCTTTAAATGTAGGCAAACCGGCTTCAGCCAGAAGGTGTTGCTCATTTTTTCCACACAAAAAATAATTGTCGAATATACTTTGTATGAAAGAACTTGCGTAAAAAAAATTACCAAAAATCAACGCGATTTTATAGCGACTTCAAACTTGCACTTTGTTATACTAAATTTGAATGGGCTATAAAATTGCATTTTTCTAAAAAATCTGAATAAAAAGTTGCAAATTAGTGTGCAAATTTAGTGAATTTTCCTGAGTTTTGCACAAAGTTTAGAGATTTTATTATTGTTTTCTGATGTAGAATGAACAATATTTTTATAAAACATTATCGAAAATAAATTAGAACAAAAAACTTTGAATATATATTGTGAAAAATTCACTGTGCCAATACTTCTGTTCGGCACTGTATGTAAATTAATTCAAAATGAAAGCAAAAGCTTAGGTAAGTATACGAAACAATTTCAAATTTTTGAACAGATATTCTCTCTACTTAACTCAGTTTCCGGTTAGAAGCATAACTCAAAGTGGTCATTAGAGTTTCAGATTTAATGCCTTCTTTTGGAAACAAGCTCATTTTGCTCAGAAGGCATTTCAAAATTCCATTTAAAACACGCATTGCTTACTTCAACCAAAATTGATGGAAATTCCAGGGTAGATTAACCAACAAACCGTTTAGTACACGCTTCCACCTCTCTTAAGCAGATTTAATTATTTTGCTTTAAAAAAAAAACACGCTTTCAGCTCGTTATTTTAACAAGTGAAGTGGCAAAAGCCGATTACTTCCAACCCAACTCTTGTAAATTCACGCTTACCACTGTTGCCAACTCAAATTTATTTTCTTTCTTTTTTAGTTTACGACCTTTCGTTTCGTCATTACGAAAACACATTTCAGCAATTTCACACAGATTACGCTCGCTGACTGAGTTCACTAGCGTTCTTTTCGCGCGTTGCTGTTATCTTTTCTCAAAGTGGCAATTAAACTTGGCTGCGATAAATCGCCACAAATTTGCCAATTTTTTCTACGCTCTTAGTTAGTTCGCTGAATCTATTTTTTTTTTTGTGTGTTTTCTTTTTAATTTTTTTCCCCTTTTTTAGAAAACGTGAACACGAAGATATTGCGAATTCTAGTTTTTCATTTCTCTCTTACCAGCCATTTTGTTCTAAAAAAAGCTGCTTGCAAGTGGCACGCTCGTAATCTAACTTCACTTCGCTTCGTTTCTTGCTTTCACACTAATTTATCTTTGCCCAAAAATGGATGAGTGAAGAAAAAGAAAAAATATCCGCATAAAAGCGAGTAGGTACAGCGAAAGTGTAAAATGAAAAAGCGGTAACGGCTAAGCGTGCCAGTGCAAGGCAAATGGACATTCTGCGTCGAACCAGCCGCTGTGTCGCTGTGTCTGTTTTGAAAGGGAATTAGTGAGGAGTTCAATGCAAGTGACTGCGGGCGGCAAGTAAAAATGTAAAAAAAAAAACCATACGCACTCTCCGCCACACAGCGTAATGCGTTTAGGCTACGCGCAAAATGTTAACAACTTGCAAAGCAGATACTCAACCGAGTTTTTTTTTGTTTTTGTTTTTATTTGTTCCTTTTTTACTTTTGCGCGCACTCAATGTCGTTTGTTATTATTATTGTTGCAGTAACGCGCTTGTTTTTGCCACCTTTAAGGCTTAGCGCAACACTCTGCCACACTTTACGGAATTGCAAATCCAGTTGAAACTTCAGTTGCAGTTGCTTGCCATTTGATGTGCAAGGCACTTCAGCTATTTTTTTGCTTGCATTGCATCGAACAAGTTTACTGTAATTTTTGTTATTTGCTATACAACAGTTGTTGTTTGTATATGCAAAGTGCGAACAATTTTAAGTTTTAATGGTTAATAAATAATTTATAACTGTACACTTAAGAGGATTTGCTTTTTGTTTGTTGACTATTAAAATACTAAATAATGCACGGTTTTATAATTGTGCGTAAATTGCACAACTCTTAGAAATTGTAGTAGCACTGAATAATATCTGCAAAGCTTCGACTGAATTAAAGCAATAATTAATCTAAGTAATATTAAAACGCTTAAGATAGCATAATGATTACCACCGCCGTCATTGCACTTTCTATAGCTATGTTAAAGGTAGATATTCTGATCACAATCAATATTATTTTATTTATTTATGAAAGTCTACAAACCTTGCTATGGGTATTTGTAGTTGTAATCGTAATTGTATTGCTA
>NW_016181712.1:0-6169 GCF_001687245.7 Rhagoletis zephyria | reverse complement strand
GTTGATTTGATTTAGGTAGATAATTTTTGATTAACTTACTTATGAATATTTTTTATAACTAAATTAGCAGGAACCACAGATTTTGTCTTGCCTAATATTACTCACTTACTGGCCAATTCAACGAAACAAATAACAATAATGAAGATTTCTTATTTCAAATGTAATCATTCACAGTTTAAACCTTTGCGCTCGGTGGTCAGCATAAGGCCACCCACTCCACCTTTTCTTTTAGTTAATAATCGTGTCAACTGTTTTGGTACCCAACGCCTTTCGTCTGGCCATTTACTATATAAACAACGCTGATAGTTTTCCAATGTTGAAACAGCGACACAAAGTTGACCACAAGAGAAACATATTTATGTGAAATTGGAAGCATTTAAAATTAAAAAATAAATGACATATTTGATATTGTAAGAGTAAACGGGCTTTCGATAGAGATGACACTGTTCATTAGCCCCTTCATGGCAGTCTTGGCTGGTTGATGTTGCGCACGATAATCACCCAGCACTCAGGAGGCGTTTTTCCCCCTTAGTACTGTTAACTTATCTATTTTAAAGTGTTGCTGAATTATTAGTTAAACTTATCTACGAAAAAAATGCTTGCACCACTTGAACCACCCTGATCGCAACGCCATTGAGTCCAATTGTAAATCCAAATAATCCAGATGCTTTACTGCTTTTCGTGCAATGGCAAAAGTGTTGCAATCGGAAGTCTTTGCATTACTGAAAATGGGAGATTGGATAATTAGCCAAAGATCTCGCGCACATAAAATCAAGATATGCAGTGACAGTCAAGCTGCTCCTTGGAAACCACTCGCACCTCTTTAAAGATAGTTCAGGAGAGTAAGTTGAGGCTAAACTCCGTTACAAGGTGGAATGAGCTCGTGCTTGTGTGGGCGCCTGGACACTACGGTCTTCGAGCCAAAAAACTGGCTGATGAACTGGCGAACTGCGGTTGTCTGGAGCGTCCAATTGGACCGGATAAGGGCCAAGCATAATGGGAACGATCGGGTACATAAACTAATGAATTGTTGTTGTATTGACACCTGCAAAAAACAAGTAATTCCTAAAAAGGCCTGGTAGGGCGGTAGCAAAATTCCTTCTTAGAAAAGCAGGATTGATTACGGGGCATCATCGAGGATCAATTGTTTACATCTTGTTTGGAGGCTCCCTCAAAAAACTGCACAAGCTCATAAAGGATTCTGGTAAGTTCGCAGAGGAGCAATGAATTCCCACCACACCTATATATCCCTTCCCGCTAAATTCTGTCTCTTGGACTTAAGTACAATGGGAAATACGCCTGAGTGCTGGGAAAAATTTGTTTTGTTTTTTTCGGACCACCCACAATTGCATCCATCCAGGGAGCCACTCAAATATGCATAAAGTTTTTTATCAAAATTGGTTCAACTGTTTAGTAGCTCAGTGATATGCAATTTACAGAAAAATCTATGAAATCCTGAAATCGTGACTCGGTTTCAATATTTTCGGAAAAAAAAGATTAATTATTATTTTTTTTGATAGATTGATAGATATAACAGTACAAATTCAATTAAACCAGCATATCTAGTTTATGTGTCTTAGCATTCTAATCCGTTTGCGTACTTTCTCAAACGCTCGGACATTATAGCTACCCAATGAGATTTCCATATTTATTGCGTATAATATTTCACTTTCGTTTTATAGAAACTGCCCATAAATTTTTTTCTTCAAAAAAAATTACAAGTCTTAAAAATTATAAACAACTCATTTACAGCTTATTATCGCTTTTTGATTTTACCGTTAAGTATCGAATTCACATTATCTCAAAAAATTTTTGTATGGCTTTTCATAATTGTTTGCTAACATGTTTTGCATTTATAACTGTACTGCAATCAAACTCGTGTAACTGTGTACCGTTTATTACGTGCCTTTGTATACGAAATGTAATCAGGTAAACAAATTGTTGCGGGACCACTTTTGACATTGAACAAAAAAGACAAATTGTAACAAAGTTCAATGAGTTTGAAAAGTGAAATGAAAGAAATTACATACAAATTAAACAATTTCAAGGTTGCATATGCAAATATTACAGTCAAATTGTAAGCTTACGAAAATATTCATATTCACTAACATTTTTTTATAACACAATTGCCGTCTGTCAGGTGCTACAACGACATATGAGTATACATACTTGCTATGTATTATTGCCAAGGTCATATGTCTCAATAGATTGCATTCGTCGGCATCAACATTTTACTGAATGTTCAGTATTACAGCAGCAGTGTTGAATACAGTAGGACTGTTGCTGTCAACAAGCGGCCCCAAGAGCTGTTATCTGCGCCAAAAGCGATAACAGTGCGCTGTTGCCTTCGCACTGTTAAGCAGAGCCAAGTAATTGATGAAGTGTTACGTATACATGTTAGATAACATTTACATTAATGGTGGTTTGGAAATCGATGTTAAAGCATCTATGTACATTAGGGTGGTTCGAAAAAGGTAAATTTGGAATTTTAATGCATTTCTGCATCTAAACGAGAAAATGCCGCTTATTTTATTTTGGCGGTTAGTGTTCGATATGCATATACCCTGTGGGGAATATCGTAGTCGTCTGCTACAATAGCCAACTTGATCCACTTATAACGGCCAACTTTCATCTGGTTTAAAAAAAATTAACTATAAACACTTATTACTCTATAGGTATTCCTCTATTAGTTAGTTTTACTGATTTACTGATATAAACTTGTATTATTGTCCGGGGCCGGTACTAAATATGGGCCGGGTCCCCATCTAACCCTAAAATTTTGTTTTAAACATTTAAACGAATTTCCAACGTTATCACTACATACTTATTCGAGCTTTTGAAGAATACCAAATATTTTCGTAGTATGAGGAGAATGTGTTTTTTTTATTAAAAACTTCGTCTAAAGGGAGAATTTGTTTTGCTATACTGTTTGTACAGATCAAGTGAATGCGTAAAAAAGTTTTTATTATTTTAGTCAAATGCGTTCTTTTAAGTTCAGATGGGGTTTAGCAAGAAACTCGTCTTCTATTGATTTCTGATTGATCTCTTTGAAGGTCACTCTGCAATTTCGAGGTCAACAAGTTTCATGGACGATGGGAAAATCATTACGATCACAATATTTAAACAACACGTGTTGACTTCAGAACCTTTCTATATTTCACATTAGGCCAGATAGCACACTTGCATGTTTATCTAGATATGCGTTTTCGAATTTATTGGATATAGTAAAAGCTATGCGAATATTTAATAATCGGATTTATCTACATACTTAACAAAATTTTAAAATTTTTATTTAATGTCAGCTTTTTTGGGTACTTAGACGGGTTGGGTATTTAAGAGAACCCGCTTAAGTACCTCGATGCGGTTACTTAAGCGAACATAATTATTGATGTAGGTTATCTGCGTGTTAACTTACATAAATAAGTCCTTGAATAAAACATGAACATTTAAGGAAGTGTACGTAGTTTAAAACCAAGATCGTAGCATTATTTAAACACATAAACAAAACTTTATAAAAAAATCGATAAAGCAATGTTATGTCATAGGGGGTGAGGTCATTAAATTCGGAATTTAAATTTTTTATATGCATTTTTGGACCACCCTAGTGTACATACATAAATACGTTACACAACATTTGCATTCATATCGCCTTTTCGAACGATGTAAAAGTACTCATAAACAGGGTTTGAAAATGCTGTAATATTTTTATTTAATTTGCTTTTGCTGTGCTTTTACTTCGGCATGTACGATATCGAAAGCAAAGCAAAAGCCATTTAGAAAAAAAGAAATGCTTTGGCTGCCGTTTTGCTATCAAATTTCGAAAGCAATTTGAGGAAGCACAAAGACAGCGCAGCAGCAGCAAATCAACATCAATTTGACTAGAAATTTGCTGCGAAACATCGAATTGGCAGAAACAGAGGATATTATATGTATGCGTGCGCAATCCACTAGTCGCTTACCCTGATAAGCTTTGCATTGATCGCGGAGTTAATATGTACTTATGTAGATAATATACCATGCTGCAAAAGCGTCATGTGCACAACACAACCAAGNTTATGTAGATAATATACCATGCTGCAAAAGCGTCATGTGCACAACACAACCAAGCAGATAACAGCACAGCAAAAGCACTATCACAGCAAATCAAAAGCAATAAAATTGTTTCAATAAACTGCCGATAAAAAAAAAAAACAGAATAAACTTTTCAAAGCCACAGCAAAAGCAAAGCAGTTCGAATCAAAATCGAAAATTTCAAAGCTAAGCAAAAGCAAAAATAGTAATGCTGTTGCTGCTTTGCTGACAGTTTTTCAAACCCTGCTCATAAATAAGTAGAAAACCAGGCAAGATATCTTAAAAAACTATTATTCCCCTTTCAAATGCCGTTGAATTTGCCCAAATGCATAACTTCTTTTTCACCAAATTATCGCATTAGAAATTTTAATATTTATGAATCACAGTATATTCGAAAATCCATTTACCCTCTGAACTACACACTATCACTATCACTAAATGCGATATCCCGGCGAAAAAAAGATATATGGGGCGACTTTTTTTAAGATACTTTGTTTGACTAGTTTTCTGTGAAAAAAAAAAAAAATATTTGCGATGCTGCATAACCTCAAATATGGCCAAAAACACTTTTTTCTGCACTTTTAGGTTAGGATATATCAAACACGTGCTATGCTAGAAAAACTCTGGGCTTGGATTCTCATTCAGCGTCGAAAATTCTACAATAGAACGCAAATTTTGTACAACAGTGTTGTCGATTATTATCCATATATAAGCTGTTCTTTTGCATTTTCAATAATCATATATTTACATTGATCTACATGATTTATAATTTTAAGGCTGCTCAGTTTCAAGTTATTAGTTTTGTCTGTATTGGTTTCCGATTTTTTTTTGGTTTAATTGTCTGTTAACAATTACCGCATGTTAGAATTGGGTCAATTCTCTTGGCGATTTTGATTGTTGCATAGTTTGTGTCTTGTATTTTCAAAAGTTATGCATACATAAGCATTCGTGCATAAGCATGTTAATTATAAACTCGTTTGATAATTTTTTCCAAACGTTTTGTTGCTGGTGTGGTTTTGTTTTTAATGAACAATACCTAATTGTAATTTGATCTTTGAAGTGGACGTGCGATATAAAATAGTAATAGTAAAATTTTTCAAAAGTAAAGCATTAAGTGCATATGCACGTTTTTTTGAGGCCATTTGAACCGAAGTAACCTAACTACAACAAGTAAAGAAATCAAAGTTCGAGCAAAACCGTATATCCGTCGCACATGCACATAAAATGTATTTTAAGTATAATGCGCATTTTTAAGGATTGTGGTCCAATTTCCATAATTTTTAATTGTTTAATGAAATAAAAGGCAATGGGTGCACTAAGTTTTGCAAGACCGATCTAGAAATTAAATACTAAGATACCCTAATTTTACTAAAAGTAGGGGGTGTCACAGCTCCTTTCTAAAATTTTTGAAACACCAAATTTATTGACAAAAGTCCCTTAGGGGTGGAGACACGCTCATTTTCCTTTTTTTTCAATCTAACTTTCCCCAAATTTTGCTTCGAATTTAAAATTTGGTTAGGTTTGTTTCAGTAGTTACTGAATTACTTCAGTCATTACATTTTCTGTTATATGAAAGGTAGGTGCGGTTATCGTGCGATTTCAAAACTTTTAAATCTCTTCTTTAGCAGCATAAAAATAAATCCGTATATGGTACAAGAAAATAAATATTTTTTCAACAAAGACGGACAGTCGTAAGTTTTATTACTTATGTTAACAGCAGAAGAAAGTGAAAGAACAGTTCTTGTCGTTTCAGAGATCGGAGAGCAAATTTCAAGAAAACCTTTTGTACACGTTCAAATCTGTCTGTAGAAAACTGGGAATAGGAGGTCCAAAACAAACGCAGCATATTCCAGTCTAGATCGAACAAATTATGAAAAAAGTAGCTTTAAAGTATAAGGGTCTGCAAAATTTGCTACTTATCATTTCTTAAAATTCGTCTTGAGCAAGCTCGTAGCGAGTGCGTAATTTTGTCTTAATGATGTTTTTTCGTTGAGCAAAAAATGTATGCCCTGTTGTAATATTTAGTGTTTGTGTATTTGGTTCTGTGTAAAAAATGCTTACCTCCAAAAATTAGTTTTATGGTCAGTACGGGATAATC
>NW_016181711.1:0-6170 GCF_001687245.7 Rhagoletis zephyria | reverse complement strand
GATTGCATGTAAAATCCGGTTTTCCTATGGGATCGTTGCAATATAATATAACAAGTGTACATTAGATCAGGTCGGCTCCTATTTAAAAAAAAATAATTATTATCTACTGTCCTAACTAGTTTGAATTCTTATTTATAATTGGAAAAACCCGGCGGGCTTAACTGCGCCTTAAACGTATTTTTGTGCTATTTGAAGGCACAATTTAATTGGACTAAATTTTTCAAAAAGGCTGCCGCCTTCCTCAAAAATTGTTGCTAAACCTTTTCAGTTTGATGCCCGTATTGCAATATTCAATTTATCTCATCAATTAAATTAAATTAAAATTTTCAAACAGGTGGCAACTTCCCATAAAAATATATTCGGCAGCAAGCATTCTCTTTCTTTTGACAGCACTATTGCAATATCTAATTTATCTTATCAATTTACTTAAACTGCAGTTTTCAATCAGGTGGCAACTCTCTATAATCGTTTGAAAACTGTATTCAATTACATGCATTAGTTTTCGAGTGATGCGCGTACAAACATATGTATAGACAGACAGACAAAAATTCGAAAAAAAAAATTGTTTGTGACTTCTTTTGGTCTAACAAAGACCAATTTGGTCTAATAAAGACCAATAAAGAACAATTCCTTTTTCTTGTTCGCGCATTTGCTCACCACGACGATCAGAAAGCAAGTGAGCTTATTTTTTGTCCAAGCATAACGCGAGAGGGTTAATAAAGATATTTGATCATTGCTATGGCGCTTAAAAAAAAAAATGGTTGGGGCTGAAACAAGTCCTTCTTGTGTGCATGCACATGGTATTAATTTAACAAAAACTTGCTAATAAAAGGTTAAAGAATAACACTTAGAAAAACACCCATACAAGAATGTACGTAATGGTGAGTACGCACATAGCTAAAGAAAGGGATAGAGACAAAGGTAAAAATAACAAGTAAGAAAGTCTAAGTTCGGGCGGAGCCGAACATTATATACCCGGCACACATATTAAATATCGTTTTTTCACCTTTCAGTAACCTGCATGATAAGCAAGAGTATTTTACCAAACATTTCGATAATATACTATGATTTATTGAAATAATTGGACCAAGTTTGATGGGAATCGGTAAGCTTATTAAAAAATGGGAGTTTTCGTATTANACAAGTAAGAAAGTCTAAGTTCGGGCGGAGCCGAACATTATATACCCGGCACACATATTAAATATCGTTTTTTCACCTTTCAGTAACCTGCATGATAAGCAAGAGTATTTTACCAAACATTTCGATAATATACTATGATTTATTGAAATAATTGGACCAAGTTTGATGGGAATCGGTAAGCTTATTAAAAAATGGGAGTTTTCGTATTACTGAAATGTACCGTTATATGGTAAGTGGCAGCAATTTTAGTCCGATTTCAAAAATTTTCAGCATATTGCTTTTTCACGCCAAGGTTGATAAATGTGCCGAGTTTGGTAGAAATCGGTAAACCGGTTACCAAGATACACATATGTAGGCATAAGTGGGCGGTGCCACGCCCATTTTCCAAAAATTTCCCTAATTATAATTTTCTTCTAAGAGGTTATTGCATATATCTATTTTGAGTAAATTAGCTTAAATAGTTACTTATTTATCGCAGTTTTCGTATTTCTGTAAATTACCGTTATATGGGAGGTGGGCGTGGTTCTTGTCGGATTTCAAAAATTTTCAACAGGTTTCTTAGTCAAGCCCTAAGTAATGTTTTACCATAAGTGGGCGGGGCCACGCCCATTTTCCGAAAATTTCATAACTGTCTTATTTTATGTCAAATGTCTACTTCGCATACCAGNATTTCAAAAATTTTCAACAGGTTTCTTAGTCAAGCCCTAAGTAATGTTTTACCATAAGTGGGCGGGGCCACGCCCATTTTCCGAAAATTTCATAACTGTCTTATTTTATGTCAAATGTCTACTTCGCATACCAGCTTTCAACAATTTGGATCCAGTATTTGAGGAAATATCGTAGTTTTTGCATATTTCGAAAATACCGTTATATGGGAGGTGTGCGTGGTTATTGTCCGATTCTGCCTATTTTCAATCCCAACCTACCCTGGATAAAGGGAAACCTACTTACCAAATTTTTTTGTCATATCTGAATTTTTTCTCGAGTTATCGTGTTCACGGACAGACAGACGGACAGACGGACGGACGGACAATCAACGCTTAATCAATTTCTCTTTTCATTCTGATCATTTATGTATATATATGTCTATATCTATCTCGATTCGTTTTGGCTGTTACAAACAACCGTTATGTGAACAAAATTATAATACCCTTGTGCACAAGTGCGTTCGGGTATAAAAACGCAGATGCGTAAGGATAAAGGCAAAAATGAAGACCAAGGGAATATGTAGATGAAGAAATGATAAACTTAAAAGTAAAAATAAAGATAAATATGTGAGGATGAGGATACCGATAAAAGTATAGGAAGATAGACGAAGAAAGATTAAAAGAAAGGTAATTATAGACAAAAGGATATAGATAGAGACACAGAGACTCAATCTGGGAACTGTTTTGGGATTTTAGAGATTTTAGGGATTCTCGGGACTTATCGATATAATAATCGATATTTTTGTCGGTTTCATTATCGATCATTTTATCGATTTTGCTGTCGCATTTTTAGAAATGTTGCTATCGATATCTGCGGAACTTATCGATATAAAAATTTTTTATTTTTATTTTTTGATTTAGTTACCGCTATTGTAACCGATATTTTTAACGATTTTGTTATCGATATTGTTATTGATTTTGTTATCGATATTGTTATAGATTTTGTTATCGAATTTTTCATTGGAATTTTTATCGATTGTGTTATCGATATTATTATTAATTTTTTAGTAGATGATTTATCGATTTCGTTATCTGGTTTGTTATCGATTATTAGTCGATTTTGTTATCGAATTTTTCATCGATATTTTTATTGGTCTTGTTATTGATATTGTTATGGATTTTGTTAACGATATATTTATAGATTTTTTATCAATGGTTTTATCGACTTTCTAATCGATTTTGCTACCAATATTATTATCGGTTTTGCAATCGAAATTTTTATCGAATTAATTATCGATACTTTCATTGGTGTTGTTATCGACATTTTGTTGGATGTAACTATCGATTTTTTTTTTCGATTGAGTATAAAGATAAAAATGAAGATAAAGGAAAACGGAATAACATGAATATAATTAGAGGTAGGGATCTAGATAGAAAAAAGACAAAAAATATAACCTTAAGCGTAAGCAGATGTATGTGTGTATGTATATTGGATATGAGATAAAATAGATATGTAACGTAAGTTTCAGTTCTCTAGTGTGGCACAGGCGCACTTACTTTTTTCTATCATTCCTGGATGTTACCAAGGCCACGAAACTAAGCTAGGTGCTACGGCTACGACTACGATAGCCGAAAATAAACTTTTCCCCAAATAAATCATCACCCAAGGTGAAAGTTTTACAACATAAGTTCGATTCAGAAACTTTTAATTCGGAACGGCATCCAAACTTGCAAGCCATGCTCCATTTTTAATTTTTAATGCTTCAATTTATTCTACATATCCATGCATAAATAATAACATACTCACATAATACATACCTACATATAAACATAACCGCTAACAGCAAATCGCAATTTGCATTGTTGGTTTATGTGCACAGATTAGTCAGTTAGTTTCAACACTTTTACTCTAAAAACCACAAAGCCGTAGCCACAGAATTTTTGCGCTTTTACTGTTACCACATCAAAAAGCGCTTAATATATTTTGTTGTGTAGAGTGGTGTAAATTTTTATATGGTAACGAAAATAACTTTAATTTATGCCAAAGAGTTTGTTTAATCCGTTTTTTTTTGGTGGAGCTTGATAGCTAAAATCGCATACACATGTATGTACGTTTGTTTTTAAAGGAGTTCGGAGATACATAGTTAGACAGAAAGGTTAGAACGATGTGATTCCCGATTTATCAATGGCATAAATTCAAAATCTGTGGTCCCTAAGCCATAAGTACTTTCTGCATACGGACATTGTATGAAACTTTCATGGAATGAACCTGAAAATTTATTTTTATGAGTTTTCCGACTCGCTGAAGCCGAATCCGAGGTCCGTTGACCTCCAAAATGTCAGGTTCGTGTTCATTTCAGGGTTAAAAAGGGAAATATTTATTGAGATACATAGGGTTTTGTTCTCGCTGAATCCGAACATGGGAATCCCTTGATTCTTCAAGGTCGTCTAGAGGTCATGCCAAGCTCATCTCAAGGTCAAACTTAGAAGAATTGTTTTGAATATTCAAGTTTATTCTATGATTTTTTCTCTACTTGACCTTCAAATGAGCTCGAACCTGACGTGAAGAGGCTAACAGACCTCGGATTCGCATTCAGCGCGTCGAATAACGTAGGGATATAGAGGTTTGATTGAATTATATTTTCGTACCACTCTTACTATTTTAGCCAATACTTCTTAGCTACTTACCCAGTTTTGTTGTGATTTAAAGCTAAGTGTAGTTATTGTGGAATTAGTTTAACTGGTGTTGTTCTTGACTGTTTTTCAGTGTTTCATGTTACAACGGATATGATCTATTTTTTTGTTTGTTGTTTTTTTTTTTGTATAATAATATAATTCCCTCTTTTTGCAGCGCCACGCTTGGCTACCCAGTGAGGAACACCGCAACACAACAATCAGCCAGTGGAAAGTGAAGTGAAACAATGAAACAACATCGCACATACTTTCCTTTCGTACATGTGTATGTAAGTATGTATGAATGCACGTGTTAGCGAACAATAACACGACAGTGAAAATTACAATAACAAAGTGTGAACAATTGAAAGAATTTTAGAAAACTAACACAGTTTAATGAACTTTGCTGGAAAACGTATGTATGCAGCTGCTGGAGATATATACAGATATGGAAATATTTATGTATGTACATATGTGTATGCACATAGATATGTACATCCTTTTGTTGGAAATCTTGTCAACAAATTGTCATTTTAGTCTTCTGGTGATATAAGCAATTAGATGCAATAAAGGACGAAGATGTCATATCAAGAAGACAACGCCAGCATTCTAGAAGGAGTGTCAACTTCGTGGAATACCTGTTATCATATCGAGTAGCCCGAAATGCATTAAAAAAAGAGTTAAGAAGAGTAAAAAAAGTTTCTTTGGATTATAGGGTGGTAGAGTAAACAATTCATGGTGGCTGGAATATAAGACCATTTCCAGCACATGATTTCTAAATACCCACACTTTCTTCGCAAAGCAGTGAAATATTTTTTCTGGTACAAAAACCGCTAATACCTATTAGATACAAGCCTCCATTTACGGCAGAATAAATCTTGTTAGCAATGGAGAATTTAGATTATAACCAATATCCTTTTCCTGAGGTTTTAAAAGTTTTAAAAATATATTAATGAAGCTCAAGTTTCATATTTATTTAAAATTTATTTATGTTTATTCATCAACCCAAAAAATTTGAAGCAAATCAAACAAATGAAGTGTGAACCCCGTCCGTTTTGGTTTGGAACGCCCTATATATATCTACCGTCTACTTTTATATAAACATATACACACACGATATCAAGTGTCAATCGCAATGTAAATGTCAACAACGAATTCTCGCACTCACACATCCCTACACTCATACCAAGAAATTTGAATTGTCGCATGTCACTGAGTTAAGGTAAAAGAGGATTTGTGCAAATGCAACTGACAGGGCGATAATAGGAAATTCACCTGGTAAGTCTAAGTAGAAAGGTAAGGGCTAGTGAAGGACAAGCGTTTTTGGTTGGACGAAGGAAAATTAGACGGCCGACAAAAGGGGTCAATTGATTTCTCAGAATTCTTGATGGTGTAGTACATATAAAAGTGAAGAGCCGAGGAAGAAAATTGGAGGGCAAATTTAGCTGTGCATAAATATGATTAACTTGAAAAAAAAAATGCAGACTAACTGCTACTAGGGTGTTTCACTAGATGACAACGAATATAAGAATAGCGAATTACGAAAACTGAGTTCAAAATAACTGAAATATTCTTTTCATAGAACAGAGATGCCTTACGAGATCATCTATGTAATACAAGAAGACATTTAGCACTACACTTATAAAGACAAAATCAAGTTCTTAAATAACGGGTGATTTTTTAAGAGCTTGATAACTTTTTTTTTAAAAA
>NW_016181708.1:0-6170 GCF_001687245.7 Rhagoletis zephyria | reverse complement strand
GCGCCGGGTATTTAATGTTCGCCCGAACTTAGACTTTCTTACTTGTTATTTTTATTTTTATTCTTAACTTTTATTGTTATAAAAAGAAGAATACTTTTTTATTTCATTTAATAAAAAAAATCTGTTTTAATTTTCTTTAAATTTTTAGATTTTTTTTTTTTTGAAAAAGAAAACTAGTTTTTTTTTAATTTAATTTAATTTTTAGACGAATTTTTTTTTCTACTTTCAATGCATCGAAAAAGGATCACCAGACCTTAGGTGAACGTGTACAGAGCGTTGTATTTATGTATTATCAATATCTCGCTTGAAGGATGCGGACTCAATGTAAATCCCGCCAAGTTCGGAATGCTACTTCTAAATAGGATACATTTAGTACAAGGTATCATATTTTCAGCTATCTGCTCTAAATGTTACTGGTCTGGCACACTATAACGAGGTTAATTACGTTGGCGTTATTTTTGATAAAAGGCTTGACTGGAGCCGGAATATTGAGGAACGTCTAACGACATATATAATTCTCCTTATAAGCCTGCATGGCCGCTGTAGTGAAAATATAGCACTTGGAACTGAGTATCATATAATAAATAGTCGATCGTTTGGCCCATTACGTTCTACATGCTCACCGCTTGGTGACAGGCTTGAAACAGGTCTGTCTATCTAGGGTCCCACAGACTGCCTCCATGCTGCCAATAAAACTTTTAACTTTCTACTGAACCTTCTTCCAATCGACCTAAAGCCGTCGATTTCGTCACTCGCACTGTCCGCACTCAATACGGCGCAAGGGCTAAGGGAACTAGATTATGCCGTTTCCGCCTTGCTTGTTAGAATAGGTGCTCCTAGAAGGACCTCATTGGAGAGTAAGTAAGAAAATGGCTCAGACCTGTATTCAAAGTCTACTTCTATTTTTACCAATGCCTCAAACTTGACCAATAAATTTTTTGAATTGATTAACTCAGCAAGTTTTCGGCTTCTTGATCATTTAAGTATTTTCCAAGCATAATAACCGCTTGGTTATTGGGTGGCAAGGCTAAGCTCGCCCAGGATGAATGAAAGAAAGATCTAAGACTCAGATCTCCACACATTTGCATTTAACACTACCGAGAACACTTTGTATTTTAAATTATTAAGTAAATTTAAAAAATCATAAATTCTAAATTATGTGAGATTCCAACTCGGAGAAAAGTCATTAACAGGAAATTTGTGTACCATTTTTACGGAAAAAGGTCTTTTAAAAAATTATTTTGATTTAACAAAAAATTGTTAGGTTTATAAAACATATAGATTAATGTATTGTGAACGATTTTTGGTCATCTCTTGTCAAATTTCGACAAATGACGCTGGATATGGTACAACGCCGAAACCGGTTTGTCTCCAAACGAAATTTGACAAGGGCTGACGAAAAATCGTTCCACAGTATATCATACACTTACCCTGTCGGAAACACAAGCAACCAAAAAGACATATAGATTGCTTGATGATGATAGCTTAACTTTGCAAATTGCATAAGACGTAGTCAACTTATAAAGAATTTTATTGACCCAATTTTACACAAAAATAATTTTAAGATGACAATTTTTTTAAATGTCTAAGTTTATCTCGCTTTTATTGCTTATGAAATTAATCTACTATTTGCAAAGTTTTTAACGAAAATTTGTCCTATTTTCATATCTGAGGTATCAATTTGATGATAATTTCTGCCACTATCCACGTCCATTTTTAAGCAATGCAAATTTCTTAAAATTTTATAGGTCTAAATGGAGCTGGCTAATACATATACATAATACATATGTATTTATGTATGTACATGTCCATAAGTATAACATACATATGTATGCATGCAAGTGCATCAGTGCTGTGAACAAGTCGCCTTCAAATAAGCTTCTCGCGAGCATTAGTAAAATCTGCACCATTATGGAGGATACTTAATTCACACTTCATACGTAAGTGCATGTGTACCGCCAAGCGCTTATCATCGATAAATCAAAATATGGCACAAGAAAGGAAGTAACTAGTTAGGTGGAAGTGGGTAAATAAGTATATACAGTGGTGGGAAAATAAATAGGGAAGCGACATTTTAAAATATTTTGTCTATTTTTCTTTGCTTTATTTGATGTTTTTTATTTATTTAATAAAAATATAGCTCACTATCTAATACGGCTTTCCCGCGGCACCCCGACTACGTATTTCGCTCACTCATTCGTAATTCGCCCTCCAATCACCTTTCGAATTACATAATTCACCATACAAAATTTTGAGAGCGAATTGCCTCATTTGTTTGTAATGCCAAACAAATCGCTGCCGTCTCCAATTTAATCGGAGATTTATCGAAACCAGTTCACAAATCAAAGTACTAAAAGTAAAGTTAATAAAGAAATTTAAATATTTTTAGCAATAACTTACATTTCGCATCAGTTTTGTAACGAAGAAAAAAACATAACACAGAGACGGAGAACTGTCAAATCGAATTAAGAATGTGCCCGCGTGAATGGGGTAATTCGCGATCGTAATTGGATGAGCGAACAAAGTAATTCACGGTGCCGTGGGAAAGTGGTATAACAAGAAACCAAGTAAGTCCGAGTTTGAAACTTTACACACAAAAAAATAGAAAAATTCTAAAAATTTCATCAAAATTGCAAATTTTTTAACATAATCAAAGCATAACGCCGTAAGTCAGTCTCCAAAAATAAACAGATAATCAGCTGATAGCATATACAGTGTCTCAAACAAGTGAAGACATGTTAATTTTTTTTAAATATTCAAAGCTTGGACAATATATTTTGAGAAAATTGTTGAACAATATTACAACAAAAATTTTACTTGAAAAACATTGTAAAGATTAAAAAACCAAATCAAAACCTGTTCCTACCTAGATACGTGAGACATGAGACAGCCTACTGAATGCCAGATATTTACAGGACAATTCTGGCTAAGATAGTAAAAAGTCTTTCGTCAGACAAATGAAGGGCAGATGGCCAGATTGTTCGAAAGACTTTTGTTATTCTAGCACAAAATTCCTAGAAAAAAGCTCCTTCATTCAGCACGCGTGCTGAAAATCTATTTTGAGAGAGATATCCAAGTTCGAGTACACGGCAAGGGTTTTTATTCTTTTGACGTAGAATACGTCTTACCTTAAGGTATGGGGGCTATGTTCAAATGTTGTAGTTGTAATTTTTAGAGCTTCACAAAAACGCTTATTGCACGAGAACTAATAAAGCGATTTCAAAGAAAAGTGTGGCGTTTCAAAGATAAAATTCCAAACCTGTCGNCTGCAGGCCAAGACGAAGGCGCTGGACTGTTCCTTTTTTTTATTATATTTTTTTTCTGATTCACCTTTTCTTATCATTTTTAGACTTGTTGTTTTAAAAAGAAAAATATATATTTGTTTAATTTGAATATTTTCTTTTTTTAATTAATTTATTTTTTCTTTCTTAATTTAATTTCCTTTTAATTTTCAGATGTTATTCTTTTAAAATAATATTTTTTTATTTAATTTAATTTTCAGGAACATATTAATTTTTTTTCAACAATTTTTTTCCTTTTAGTTTCTTTTTACACTAGTTTTTATATGTATATTACTGTTCAAAAAATAAAATTGATTTTTTTTTTAATTTCATATAATTTTTTGAAACTTTATTTATTTATTCCTTCTTTTTCTGATTAAGTTTTGCACTTTTAACTTAATTTTACTTTAACTTTTAGATTTTGTTTTAAAAATAAGAATATTTTTTTATTGATAAGTACAGTTTTCTTTTTTTCATTTATTTTTTTCCTTTTTTAATGTTACTTTTATATTTTTTGTTTTAAAAGAAACAATATTTTTTTAAATTTCATCTATCTAATGATTAAAAATATTTCTTATTTATTTATTTTTATATGCTTTTTTTCTTTTCATAATTTAACTTTCTTTTATTTATGTATTAGTTTTTATAATTTGAGAAAGAAAAATAGATATATTTTTCTTAGTTTAGTTTAATTTTTTAAAATATCGCTCAAGTACAGCATAACGCTAAGACCTTCTCGTTAGCAGATCTTTCAATTAGTCTTTCGAAAGGCAGTAAATAGCTTTGAAGCTATTCAAGCTACCAGAATTGTCGTACGAAAGACTTATGTCTTTCGAAGAACTGTGGTGAGCTGAAAGACAGTTGTCGGAATTGCCCTGTTAGTCTCAAAATCTGCCTAATCACTGCCTAAACACTGCTTACTGAATAGCGGCATAAAATTTATTTTCAATTTTCTGAAAAAAGTTTGAACATTGGCTGCTGTTCGTCGAATTTTTTTTAAATATTATAAAAAGTTTAAAATTTTGACTTACATGATTGTTAGAAAGCTAAAATTTTAAGAAAATTAAATGAACAAAAGAAAATAAGCCAAGATCTGTTAAAATAGTGCGTCCCTATGTGTTTGCCCGCCACTGTACATGAATACTTATGCATGTTTACAAGCCAAGCTAACGGATTTATGGGAAAAGCATGTTTCTTAAGCCGCTGCTCAAACTATTGTGGCACAAAATGTTTGCTACTCGTACGTCCTGTGCCAATTCAATCTATTTAGGCGACCACCGTATCGCACTTTTGTAGGTTTGTATGCACCACATTCATTGTAAAACGGAAAGCATAGGAAAGCAGTTTTGCGTATGTATCCTTTTCTACAAGTACATACATATGTATGTATGTAAGTATGTATATACACCTCGCACTCCTTTTCACAGCACTCAAGCCTCAAGCGTATTTAGAAGTTAAGTATTTGAGTATTAGCAGCATTTTCCGCATTCTAACAAAATACTAGAAAAGAGGAAAGTTAAAAAGTGTATGTACACACCTCCACACTATACAAAGTGTATGTGTGTGCGCTTGTGTATATGCTATAACTGGCAGGAATTCCCTGCTGTTTGTGCCGCAATATGTAGATATGCAACATTTCCATAAGCTCAACTGATTTGCCATTTATTTTGCTTTTAGTTATTTGGTTTTTATTTATATTTTATGTTATTTCCATTATGTGTTGCCATTCGTCCTGTCTGTATTATATGGGAAATTCTCGTATTATTATTGCGCTTTCGTGTTGAGCATTAGTGGATTTGCGTTTGTAGCTGCGTATGAGTGTCTGCATGTTAGCGAGCGGTTGAATGATTGTATGAACGCAAATGTGTGCTAAGCTCAGGTGCAAATCCTTTAAAATGTTATTTTACCTACAAATGCCAACATGACTGAATGACTGAATGACTGACGGACTGACGGACGTACTAACGGAATGGCGTACTAAGTGTGCAGATGTGGCAACAACGAGTTCACAATATGTATTTTATAGGCATGTGTGTACGACAGTTTGTAGTACATAGAAAGGCGCCCAGCAAGAGCTTGACGATATATGGCAAGCTTATGCTTTTGTGAAGGTTATAAATGGGCTCAAGCACACAAGTATGTATGTATGTATACCGGTATGAACAAATACCTATGCAAAATAAACAAACACATACAAACGTATGTCTGTGCCTGCTGCATTTCAGTTTGGTGTATTTACCGAACGCTTTTATCAGCTACTCACTCCTTCAACATATTAGCAAGTGCTTTCCCTAAGCGACTTATACCTTTTCAAGTTTCCAATACACGTGGATAAGCATTTACAATATGTAAGTAGGTATGTACGCATATTTTTATTTTATATTTTTTTTGTTTAACTCCTTTCCTAGGAATGCGGATATTTACGTGTATTTTTACTAAGTGAAATCCACTAAGCAGCTACTTGAGGGAATGTAACAATTTTTAAAACATATACTCGCACATGCACACAAGTATATGTATGTAAATTAGGCATATGACTTGTATCTAAAATACAATTCCTATGAGGAATGATGAAAACCCAATAAAAAATAAAATTTGTACTGAAAAAATAAACGTACATACATATCACGTCAAATGTTCCAAGCGCGCTCAGAGGTGCAAAACAAGCTAGATACTTTTCAACTTTGCTAGGAAGCAGAGAGAAACTGAGGAAAAAATCGATAACTACGATTTCTATAAATTTTGTAGCGGCTATGGTATTTAGGTACCATGCATTTTCCAAATTGTTTGCATTTTTTACGGTGAAAATTTAAAAATTAAATTTTTTTTGCATTTTTTCCCGAATATGGTGGTTTTTAATTACCTTTCAAGTCACCGTAATCGAAAGGT
>NW_016181707.1:0-6171 GCF_001687245.7 Rhagoletis zephyria | reverse complement strand
ACTAATGCATGAAAATCCTAACCTCAAAAAAATCACCCGTTAGAAAGTTTCTGTAGCCAATAAACACTGTATTCTATATTAGCTATATGCCCAAAATTTTTAGCGGTGTTTATACTACAGTTTGGGGATTTTATAAATAACCCTCATTAGTCCTTAGGGTCAAAAGTAACCCTTTTTAAATTTAAAATCCAATTTTCTCACTTGTCTTGGTTCCGACCAATCCAATTTCTTTTTATTTTATTTTTTCTGCTAAAAATGAAATTTTTTTATACCAGAGAATTTTGGACTGTAATTGAAATATGTTTTAACTATTATTACCAATTGGACCCACGGGTCAAAATGGCTCTATTCTTACATAACAGAGAAACTTCCCCGTCGAAGCAATGCCTCCCAGCTCATTGAACAAATACAGAGCACTAGAGCCAGCACAAATACACGTGGACGATATTTCTTATGTCAGTATGACATAAGCGCAAACCAACAATCCGCCTAACGTGGAATGTAAAACAAATTTCTAGGCAAATACCACCACAAAAAAAAACCTGTAATATGTGTTAAATGTGAAGTAGAACAAATGACAAATTTTAAACAAATATCAATAAATCAGCTCCAAATATTTTGTTGAATCCAAAACCCCGTTAAGTTTCATAGGGTCAAAAATTATCGTGAGGATAAATTAAGTTTGTAATTGAAGGAATTAATGAGGGATAATTCAGGTAAAAGAAAAATGTTTCAGCTAAACCTTTATATCCCTTTATTATTCGCCGTGCTAAACCACATGCATCATCACGTCAGGTTCGAGGACATTTGAGGGTCAATTAGCAAAAAAAAAAAAATGGTTAAAAGGAAATAAAAATTCATATACCTAAAAAATTAAAAAGTCCCTTTTATATGATTACCATGCAAACAGACCTCATCTTTCGACTGAGATGACTAAAAACAAAAATTAAAATTACCACAATTGAGAAAATTTACAAATAAATTTTCGTTTCGAATTTTCACTATAAAAATGGGAAAATTTTCAAAAGCGTATAGCACCATCAGATAGCCTGTACAAAAATCTAGAGAAATCATATTTTTTGAATTTTGTGTTCGAATTTTTTGTCTGATTCCCAGCTAGTCGATAATTAGCTTGTTTTGCACCGCTCAGCGCGCTTGGAAAATTTGACGTGAATTGACCCACTGTTTAATTTTAAATTACATATAAGTGATTAAGTTGCAGGTGCATCTTCATTTCTACTCTTCATGGATATCGGAACGAAGGATCTTTTAACCTAAAACATCATAATTCATGCGTACGACATGTCCAAGCCAACGCAATTTTCATTTGATATTTTAACATAAAAACATTGTATAAATGTTGTCTGTAATTCGAAATAAAAATACATACTTTATGCACATAATTACTTAAAAAAAAAAAAACAAATTTTTGTTTGCCACCCACAACAAATTTTCTCTGCAGACTTGTTTGTTTATTTAATATTTCTAACGACTAGTTGTTCTCAATTATTTTTAGATTATCTTGCTTCATTAACGTAGTTACTGTATTTTTAGTTTAGCTGTGCATTTATAACAAAAATTACATGTGTTTAAAATTTCACACAACATAATCAAATCGTAAACATTTATTTAAACTTACGTAACACAAACGCATATACTTTTTTAATTACCTTTTGTCACGCACATCACCACCATTTAGCACACATTTAATTAGCCTGCAGTAAATTGAATTGGTAGAGAAATAGCGCAGAAGTACTCAGTTCATTTTGGAACAGTACCGGTCCTTTGTTATTATGTAGTTGAAAGTGTGGTCGGCATGAAATGTGGAACACCATTTAAAAATCTGAGCAATAAGAGACATAGGCGCATATTCGTAAGCGAAATAAAGTTGACTCTAAAGTTATTTGCGGGTTTTTTTAAATATATTCAATTGATATTTATATCAAAAAGCTTCCACTAACTGTAGAGTCGACTTTATTTGGACTATGAATATGCCCCATATTATTTATTTCATAGAAAAAAGCAACAACCTGGGATATGTGGCCTGATATATCGCTAGTTGTCTTAGCTGCAAGGCCCAAAATTCGATCACAAGAACAGACCGTCCATGGCCTCGCCTGTAGGATTTCCGTTTGTAGTCACAATCAGTATAGGCTCTGCGGTGTGTTTAGTTCGGAAACAGTCTCGAAATATATTCAAGTTTTTGGACTACTTAACTCTGTGTGTAGATACTTCAGTGCTTCCATTTCTTATTATGGGGTTGCGCATCTATTTAGTTGTGTGTGAAAATAGATTTAACGCATGGCTATGCAATTCACCGGCTGCCATGTACGACTGATTTAGAATTCATGCTAAATCAACATTAGCATTTTTGACATTTGTATAATTGACACAAATTTCAAACTATTTTGAAGTTTTTGTTTTTGGCGAATTTCGTTTACAAATTTCTGCAAATATCATCAGCTACATAACAAAATGGTGATTATTTGTTTTTGTCAGCAGAAAGTTTTACTTATGCATGAATTTGTTGATATGAGGTTTTCATAATTAGATAAAGTTTTTACACTTTTGGTATGCCATCGCGTTAATCGTAGGTTTTTCTTACTCTATGATATGACAGCTGATTGCCTAGATATAAATTGCAACTTTTTATGAAAAAAGAAATTAGAAAATCAGTTTCTCAATCACTGACAAACTATTTAGTAGCACTTTGAGAAATGGAAAAAAATGGAGAAAAATTTGGTGGTTAGACAAAAGCATAACTAAAAGTATAAAACATTATGGCAAAGCGTTTGCCTAAAACCTCAAAAACAAAAACAAGTAAGTTAAGCAAGTTACTTTGTTACACGAACAAATTTTTCAAAACATGGTGGAGGTAATATAACAGTATTTAAGAATACAAAAAAAAGCACGGCCAATGAACATGATGTTAATGTCAAGACTTGGCTGGCATCACCACCAGATTTGTGCCCTGTAGAGAATTCATGGCAAATTTTTAAAAGATAGATTGGACAAGTAAAGCGAAAATTTGGGACAAAGTCCTTGACATCTAGTCATTTATACTAAAGAGCATCTTTTAAAGTCCCATTCAGTCCATGCCTAGATGTGCAGCCATATTAACTAATGAAAATTATTATAAAAAATTTCCTGATTCAGTTTTTTTGCCCACGTAATTTTTAGATTTTTTCAGTGACGCTAAACTGAAACGCCCAGACACGTAAACTTAATTTCAGATCGTAGATTACGTTTACCTATTTTCTAGATCAGGTCATTTTCCAAAGATATTTTCATTTTAAGCTTACATTGCGATCAAACTTCAAACATGGAAAATGTTACTCATACGCCATGTACGAGTATGTACGAGTACGGCCTTGTTCGGCCTGGCGTATGAGTAACATTATTTCCTGCTTCTATTTTATAGAAACATTTATTGCACATTTTCAGTTGATCATTCAAAAGTTGTTTATTTATATATCGATTTTCAAAATAATTTCAAAATAACAGGCTTTAATACAAATGAAAAAACAAAATTAAAAAACGTGCTATTTAAGCGGCTTCAAAAAAAGGAGGAGGCTATCAATTCGTCGGAATATTTTTTGTTATGTATGTTACCGCATAACTTGTGACCTCGTTAACCGATTTCTATAGTTTTTTAACGGAAAGATGGTACCTAACTAAAGATTTTTTATACCTTTCATGAGCATGAAATGGTATTATAACTTTGGTCCGATGTTTGTAAGTACCAGAACAAAAAGAGATAGACCCATGAAAATGCATACTTATATGATCAGAACGTCGAGCTGAGTTGATTTAGCCATGTCCGTCTGTCCGTCTGTCCGTCTGTCTGTCTGTTTGTATGCAATCTAGTCTCTCAGTTTTCGAGATATCCGGATCAAATTTGGTAGGTGGGTGTATTTTTATAATGTATTAATCATTTGTCGGAACCGGAAGAATCGGACCACTATAACATATAGTTCCCATACAACTGGTTGTTCAGATATAATATTTTTCGTTATAACTCCTCCATCTAAGTAGCTAGACACATGAAATTTTGCACTGTTGTCACTTATTATCAAAAGAATACTTTCAGTGAAAATGGCGTAGATCGAGTTACTACATCTTATATCCACCATACAACTGATTGTTTAGATATGAGATTTTTTGCCATAACTTCTTCATTTACGCAGCTAGGAACATCAAAATTCGCACCGTTTCCACTCATTATTAACAGAATACTTATAGTGAAAATAACAAAGATCGGGTCACTTTTACATATAGGTCCCATACAACTGATTGTTCAGATAGGCGATTTTTTGTTATAACTACTCCATCTATGCAGATGGAAACATGAAATTTCGCACTATTTTCACTCATTATCAACAGAAAGTTTACAGTAAAATTAACAAAGATCGGGTCACTGTAATCTGTTTATTGCCCCCATACAACTGATTCTTCAGATATGGGGTTTTACTGTAAAACTCCTTTATTTGGACAGCTAAAACCGATAAATTTCGTAAGCTATTTTTTAAATAATAATACAAAGTCTACTGAGAAAATCGTCAAAATCNATACCAGTTTTTGCGATATATGTATCTCCTTTATGTAGGAAGCTAAACCCATTAAATTGTGTTACCGGTTTACGTACCGATCACACAGCAGTGAAAATCACTTAGATTGGTGCTATATAAGGTATATCTTCCATACCTCTGATTGTTTAGCTAGAATTTTTTATATATGTATCTCCTCTATCTATGTCTGCTGATGATATATAAATTTTTTCAAATGCAGTAATCTGTTAGCCTAAAATTTTCAGATGCTCATGAAAGGTATGGAGCCTTCGGCATAGCCGAAGACAGCGCTGCTCTTACTAGTTTCATGTTCTTTTAAATGCGAATAAATTTTAAATACATATAACGAACTCCAAATATTAAAACCGTTATTTCTATGCATATTTCTATCGTAGTTTTATTGAAATCAATAAAAATGGCATTTATTTGTAATCTTCCTACTTATACATATGGGTAAATCTCTGGAACCAGGCGATTTTGTGTTACTCACCTTTAAATTTAGTTTACATATAGTGTGATTTTAATTTTTATAAAAAATCTGGGTCATTTTGACAACAAATTTGGCGTGTTACTTGGGTATCTTTTGTACTTTTTATGAGTATAATTCCTTCAGCGCAAAACGAAGACATTCAAATATCGTGGCAAATAGCAAATCTAATATTGAATGACTTCAAATGTCCCCTTTCTTAATGGCACACTGACGGACTAAAAAACAGCAGGCAGGATCATAGGTGATCGGTGGATAACATTCATAATATACATAGTTATTTTAAATTATTACATACTTAAAAAAGCGTAGTCTAAAATATAAGTATGAATTTATATATATGTGCGTACGTAAAAGACTTGTGCTAAAGAAGTTTTAAATATTTTTTTTTAAAATGACACAAAAATTTTTTCATTGAGGTTGAGACCGTTTTAAATGAAAAATGCTGTGGAAAAATAATAATAATATACATTTGTTTGACTCTACAGCTGCTATTTCGGAGATCACCACATCTACTCATCAGATTTCTTTTTCGAGTTCAATGGGCGTCCGAAAGAAGTGGTCCCACCCAGTGAGCTTATTTTGCCATGAAAACTCTTGTTGCTTTTTCCATTTTTTTATTTGTCAACCCAACTACAACAAAGGGTAACGGTTCTGTTGCTATTTAGACTTGGTCCTGTGTTTGTTGGTTTTTTATTTGGGATTCTATTTTTAGAATTTAAACTCGTCTTTATGTTATTTGTCATTTTTTGGCATAATTACAATTTTCTAAATTTTTTTTATTAAGCTTGAGGTCATTTCAAAATGAAAAATATTGTGGAGTATAACTATAAAATTATATTTTTATTGGATCTTAAGCGAAAAACAATTTTTCGTAAAATTTTTGTAAGTTAGACCCTTATAAGAAACGTCTTGAAATTTTTCGAAATCTGAGAAAAACCGCGCCCTCCAAAAATGCCGCTAACTTCGAGTTTTCGAAAATTACCGGTATATACTTAAAACTGATTCTGCATTTAAGGAAAATGAATCACGCAAGAATTTATTATTTTCTCAATGGATTTCAAACAATTTAATGTATAATTTTGTTTTTCTACAACCAATTAAAACATTTTCGTA
>NW_016181706.1:0-6171 GCF_001687245.7 Rhagoletis zephyria | reverse complement strand
GTTAAATTATATGTGAAGTTTGAATGGCTATAAAGGAATGAAAAAAAATAATCCGTTAACTTTTATTTTGGTTTTGGTTTGACGGGAGTGTGAACAATCTTATCGACACTTTGAATTCTTGATTAATGACATTTGATTTTTTTAATACCCACAGTGGAGCGTAAATAAAAAGTGCAATATTTGAATGAAATTTTGCAGAAAANAATCTTATCGACACTTTGAATTCTTGATTAATGACATTTGATTTTTTTAATACCCACAGTGGAGCGTAAATAAAAAGTGCAATATTTGAATGAAATTTTGCAGAAAATTCTTTAATTTTGCACAAGGTTTGGAACTCTGATTTTTGGGTTTTTTGTTGTAGAATTAACCATATTTTTATAAAAAATTATCAAAAAATAAAATATTTGAGAAATAGTTGCCCGTGTTGTAAAAAATTCGCTGTACCTAAACTTTATTGACTGACTGTATATCTCAAATATACTTATTTACAAGTTCAAAGGCAAATAACTCAACTTTTTTGTGTCCTTATTGCAGGCGCAAATAATCGCAGGCCATGACACAATTTTTCATATAATAAATTGCACTATATCGAATTGAATTTGATATTTATAAATGAAATATTTGTTGGTTGATGTATTTGCTTGTAAGTCTTATATAAATGAATTAATAAATGCTCATTATTGTTGCTATATTAAAACGCGTATTAACGTCTTTGTTTTTCTGAAGGTTTGGATGGTTATATACTTTGATGAAATTAACACACATTCATTTTGTAAATTTAAGTCTAAATAACAAAATTTATTTTTCTACCATTACATGCTTCACTTTTAGAGGGTTAATCAATTCCAAAGTCACTTAATGTCAATTGACGTTACGGCTGTATACTAATGTCATTTATACAATCCACACCCGATTTTTTGATTGACGAGTTCGCCAACCAAATTACGTATTTGCTGCTTACACTGAGCGAAAAGCACAATGGTTTTTTTCAACCAAGTTATGGTTTGGTTTCTTCATGGTTAATAAACCGATTTTAAGAAATGTGATTCAAGATGAACATTTGAGAACAAATTCGTGCGTATGGCAGTGGCTGAGCGTGCAAAAATGCTTGCTGTTATTTGTTGCCTTCCAGCAGTACGAATGCCATCAGCGCGATACATAATTTTATTTTTGTTTCTGTTTTCGGTTTTTCTTAATTACGTAAAAGCCTGTGTGAAATGCAGAACCAAATCAAACGACGAAGAAAATTGATTAAAGTTGAAAATTTGCAGACTCATTTATAAAGCGGTTGTAGCTGAGTGTGCAGGGATGCTTGCTGTTATTTGCTAACATTCAGAAGATGACGTTTCAAATATCGTCAGAGGCAACTTGTTAAAATGATTGTTTTATATCTCCGAATTATGAAAAAGCATCTGTAAAGTGCGGAACATAAGCGTATTCAACCGAAAAAATCGACAACCAAAAGTTTGGTTAATGTAAACAAAAGTGTGGTGGGGTTAATATTACCAAATCATTGTTGTAAACATCAACCAAGGCATTGTTAATATTATCCAAAAATCGCATTGATTCCTTTTCAAGTTTGAATTTGTTAATATTTACCAATATTTGGTTGATTTTCTGCTCAGTGTAGGATATCACCTAGGCAACTTGAGATAGATTCGTCTTCTGAAGATGACGAGGATGATAAATCTAAAGAGCTGCAAGCGGCTATAGCTGAAAGATTTTATTAATTTCTTTAATCAGTACGCTAATGTCCTGATTTTTCAAAATTTGTAATGAATTTTCAATTCAAACAAAGTACTTTAGGATTTTCTTAAGCTTTTTACATAACGTTGGAACTTCCTTAAACTGTACTGTAAGAAGTAAGAAAAAAATGATTTAATTATAGCTGACATGTTTCAGATAATGGGCATATCGCCGGGTCGTTACGTACCTTGCGATAATATGATGGAGCTTAAATTATTTAAAAAGAAGGCTGACGTTTTTTTGTCGAGAGTTGCTAGTTATCTCGAAAATAACTTTCAGTTTAATAACAATAAATTTGAAGATTCGAATAGTTTTTGCCAATAACTTACAACTCTTTTTTCACAATTTACTGACATTGTAAAAGAGTTTTGCATACAAGACATAGAGTTAGATACTCTCTTTAGCGAATTCTTATGGTCTGATTATGGCAACTTAACGTAACTTACGGCTCTCTCTTAAAAATTCTGTTAAATGGGTGTTGCTTATAATTGAACAGCCGAAACTTAACGTAACTTAATGCCATGTCGAAATCTGTTTCATTTTGATTCTCTAAGTTCTACGTTCCGTTAAGTTAAGTTAAGTTGCCATTATCAGGCTTTTAGTCTTTCAAAGTTTGTGCGTAGTTTAAAAATTTATTTAAGCCATGAGGAACTATATGTATATAATTTTTTTTTAATACCACACTCAAACGAAGCAACTGAGAGGATCTTAAGTATAAAGTTTGCTTCCTGGCGCAAAGAGAGGAACCGGCTTCTAATTAAAATTATTTAAAGTGATCTTCATATTAAAAGTAATTTTAAAATGAATGTATAGAATTCTTAGACTATTTAAACACTGAAGATGGAAATGGTCACATTATTGCTATTCAGAAATGTCATAAATATAAAATAATTTATTGGCTTTTGTGTACAATGATGTGTACACCCATGTTAAAGTGAATAACACTATTATTTTTTTAAAAACTATATTTTATTTATATACCAAAATAATGTTAAAAACAAGTACTCTGGCATTTTAAAGTATTAAGGAGTGCGCACGAAAAAATTGTAACATTATTTTTCACTTCCTACTTTCGTATTAAGTGTCTGCTAAAAAAAACAGCACATCATCGTCTTTGGTTTTAATGTCAGATGAAGCCGAAATATTTTTTTTTTCCATAGAAGTGTTTGCTAAAAATGGAGACTCAAGCTAAAATTCGAAAAACCATTGTGAAAGTTTTTCAACAAAATCCGAAATGGAGTCACATAAAAATTGCCAAACCGTTAAAGTCTCTCGTCAAACTGTGAGCCGAGTTTTGAAAAACTTTAATGAGAATCTAAGTGTCAATAAAAAGGTGGGTTCTGGTAGAAAATATGGATCAGGGGACCTACACAGAGCTTAATGTATCAAAGACCTTTTTGGAAAAAATCCAAATATTTCGGGTAGAAAAATCGCTCAAAAATGCGGTTGCTCTGAATCATTTGTCCGGAAAGTGAAAAGGGACGCGGCTTTAAATCGTACAAAGTTCAGAAAGTCCCAGATTGGAATGCTGTGAAGAACGTTGACGCAATTAATGAACAAAAAAGTTGCAGGCAAACTTTGTAAAAAAATTTCAGTGTTGCATCATGGACGACGAGACTTATGTAATGGCGGACTTTTCGCAGCTTCCAGGCAACGACTTTTACGTAGCGGATCAGCGGGGAAATGTTCCAGAAGACTACAGAACACAAAAAAAACCAAGTTCCCCAAGAAATTTCTCGTGTGGCAGGCCATATGCAGCTGCGGTAAAAGGAGCCATCCATGCGTAACTTCTGGATATTTATATAGGTGAATGCTTGCAAAAGAGGTTAAAACCATTTGTATTGCTGCACAAGGTATCCAACTTCTTTTGGCCTGATCTGGCATCATGCCACTATTCAAAAAGAGCCAAGGAGTGGCACACCAACAATAATATAAATATTGTACCTAGAGAGGCTAATCCGCCAAACTGCCCAGAGCTATTGGGCTCTAATTAAGCGCAAACTGAAGGCGACGAAAGGTGTATCGAAGGACATACGGGAATTTAAAATTAAGTGGACTGCAGCGTCTAAAACCATTCCTGAAAGTTCAAAATTTCCTTATAAACAAAAAACTTTAATTTTTTCTTTTTTGTAAAGTACAATAAAAAGACAAATTTGCATAATTTGGATTCACGGCTTACTTAATATTTTGATTTTTCTATGTTACAGTTTTTTCATGCGCACTCCTTATATGTTACTTACATTCATAATTTTGCTTTGAACAAAAATGTACTGAAAAGTACTGTTTTTTTTAGCATGAAAAAGTCGAACGTGCAGATTTCGCGCATAAAAAATCTGGCAACCCTACTCTTATTTTCCATGCGGTGCTGGCTACACAGGTTTCTGTTGAAAGAGCATTTTCTGCTTTGCGGCTGTTGTTAACTGACAAAAGATACAACTTGGAATATGCTGTAATCGCTAAAACATTATTTGGCAAACTAAATACTTTGTAATTTTTTTAATATATATTATTCAATATGTTGAACAATAGTAAAATTTTGCAACCTATTTTTTTAATTTTTATTTCAATACACTAACTCACACCAGAATAAGTCTTTAATCAAAGATATTCCGTGGCAATTTTAGAAACAATGTTCAAAAATTTAGATTTTCTTGTGGATTTCGGCAGAATATCTAGTATATAGCGGAACAAATGCTGTTAACCAAGGGATATTCTGCCGAAATCCGAAAAAAATTTGCGTTTTGTTAGGTTAGGTTACGTTATCTCGGCTGCCCTCATCCCTCAGGAAAAGCGCACACCTATGCCACCATGGGCCCGTTGTGATGCCATATAGAGACTCCATATGTCCCTCCTCTTACCAGTGTTGCCACTGCCTTAGCCTTTAAAGTATCCATAAAAAATCGAAAACTGTATCCAAATGTATCCACCGAAAAGAGCGGACATTTTTACATAGTACATCTATGGAAGAAAAACTCGGCCCCTTAACAAACTTATTCCCATCCTTAGACACGGATTTGGGAAACAAAGGCCCGTAGTTATAGTCAAAATTAAGTCGACTCGTAAAGTTAATTGCAGCTTTTTGACATAATTTTCAACGGGATACCTGTCAAAAAAGCTGCAACTAACTTTAGAATGTAAAAATACTGACTACAACTACGGGCCAAAGTTTCCGCATGTTCGATGTTTATTACTACGATTAGATTCCTACAAATAATACATGCAAAAATTGTTTCCTGGTCTATCAAAATAATACTAATTTAAACTAATTTTGACCTGTTACATTAAGTTCAGTAAATTGTTATTTCCTGCTATTATGGTTACAATGTTTTTCAATCAAACTGGTAGATTGGGAGGTATCTTTGAGATTAATTAAAACCTTAACTTAACTTAACTTCTCAAAAACTTGTATTTATCTGCAAATTCCGCCTTCAAGAAAAATTTCTATTTCCGGCTTGTTTGAATTCTCGCTTAACGACATATGTATAACTGAAAATTTAGAAGTTATAAGTTATTTTTAGTACAGTCAAGTTATTATTGAAAATTAGTCATCGGCATGGTTGTCAATTTCCTTTGAATGCTAAGAGAAGGGTTTCTCGGGATGTAAAAGTTGATTTTTTCGCATTACAGTTAACTACTACAGGTCAGAGACCGGCTTTTAGTACTAATAAAATTAGTGTACTTATTCATGATCGATAACAATTAGTGCAAATGAGTACTTACACTAATTCAAAAAATGACTAAGAGTAATTTCCACCAAAACAAGAACACACACAAAATATCCTAACTCTTATTTGTGGCGGCAATTTTTGTCTCTATCGAGTATAGTCTACCCAGCTGGATTTTACTCAATTGGTCGAGTGTGAGGCTGAAAATAATTTCAATGAGTTAAATATTATTTGTGTTCTGCTTTGTGCTACATCAGTGTTGGCATTTTTGGTACAATTGTACTTTTTTGATACAATTTCGTTTACTACGCAGTACTTTTTAGTACAATTTTGTGTTGAATACTATAAATATATACGTAGCTCTGAAAATTCACTGCGGGGGAATTTGTTTTATCTTTTTGTCTTCGCCTTCTCGTTTTTGCCTTTGTAAGTTTTGAAAAAAGGCTTTGAAATAACCATTATAACATAGCAAAAGGTGTGCTATCAACCTCACATTCCTAGGCAAGTTTTGAAATAATATTTTCGATACTAAATCTTATTAAAACAACATGTCGAAATCAGCTTCATATAGTTAGAAACAGTGCATCGTTAATTCTTTATGTTCTTAAATACCATAACTTCACGACACTCATATATTGACTAGACTTGACTATTTATTTTATTATTTTTTAGTTCTAATTATTTGTTTATAAAAATATAGTTAATTGATTAACAAAAACTGTATGAAAATAAGTTTAAATCTTTGAACAACATTAAA
>NW_016181703.1:0-6173 GCF_001687245.7 Rhagoletis zephyria | reverse complement strand
TCGTTTTTAAAAAAGCTTGTCGCGCGAATAGCAAACCGACATTAAAATACAAATACAAAAAGGAGACATAAATGAGACGAAAAATCAACAGAACATACCAACAAATCATCTAAATACACAAACACGGATTCACGTAAAGAAGCGAGTAGTAAGTCTGCTCATTCGTTGTGCCGCGTTGCACAGACCGAATGGCATTACCGTAAAGTGATAGAGGGGCCTACCAGGTACCGTAAACGCCGTTTTCTCCCGAGGCTTCTTTTCCAGTGGTATTTGCCAAAACGCGTCCTTCAAATCTATCGCAGNAGTAGTAAGTCTGCTCATTCGTTGTGCCGCGTTGCACAGACCGAATGGCATTACCGTAAAGTGATAGAGGGGCCTACCAGGTACCGTAAACGCCGTTTTCTCCCGAGGCTTCTTTTCCAGTGGTATTTGCCAAAACGCGTCCTTCAAATCTATCGCAGATATATACCGAGTATTTTGTAACCGACTTAAAATCCCATCTATATGTGGAAGTGGATAAGCGTCTTTTATTGTTCGCGCATTAACTTTTCTCGCGTCTAAGCATAAGCGGTTTTTCGTGCCCTTAACAACCAATGATACTGGCGAGCTCCAACTGCTGTTGCTTTCCTCAATAACTCCCATTTCCAACATTCTGTCCAGTTCGCTGTAGATCAATTTTTGAATGGCCGGAGATATTGGGTAAAAACGCTGTTTTACCGGTAGATTTTCATCGGTGACTTCGATGACATGCTCTTCTACATCCGTTTTTTTCCTAAACCTAATACCGCGAACGATGGAAATTGGGCTTTAACACGCTCTAACGCTAAGGTTTGGTCACTAGTAAGCTCATGTTGTACCGCGTCAAAAGACAGGTCACCTTCGACGGGTACAAGTTCTGCCACGCCAGCATTATGCACATTCGCACTCACTCCTCTACTCACGACATTCATACCGAAAGCTTGCCAAAAGTCGACCCCTAAATAAACCTCCTGCTGAAGCCCAGGAACAATCAAAAATTCTATATCTCAGGTTGTGTTGTCCCATAACACTGGTAATGTTATCACCCCCGTAACCGCTGTTTCACCACCATTTGCCGTTTTAATATTCTGGCCCTTGATTGGCATTATCAGGTCCTCTTTTCCACACAGAAAAGTATCCACATTTTTGCCTAAACAGCTCGCTCCTGCGCCTGAGTCTAGCAGTGCTAACATCTCCTGATTCCCTATCTTGGTTTTGGCAAAAAACCTATTATCCCCCTTTACTGTGACTATTGTTGAGATAATCTTATTGTAGATTCTTTTAAAATGTCTCTTATTTTCTCTCATCCGTTTGATCTTCATAAAATTCCTATTACTCTTCTTATTTACTAACTCCTCACAAAATATTCGCCTACGAGCCTCCTCATACTCCAATTTACGCGGATGTAAGCTCTTCACTCCATTCTTTTTCTCTTGCTCTAACTTTTCTTCAATTTCATTTGTTTCGTGTTTCCTTAAAATGTCTACTACTTTTCTTCCGGGCTGCTCTTCTCCTGGCAGGAGCTCCCGGCCATCTCTGCCAGTCTGAGGTTTCCCTTATCTGCCTTGTATACGCAAAAAGACGAGTCACCTCCACACGCAAAACAAACCATGTTATGGAACGAGGACGTACACTTAGCTTCCTTGTGGGTACCTGCCGGGTTCTTCACGAAGTGATCCACCGGCATGCCACAAGAAAAACNACATTAAGTGGAAGGGGGACGGACAAAAGAAGTTCACGGTGGACTTTGACACATTAGTACGATCGGACGAGAACACATCATCTGTGACTTGAGTGGACGTAGGCTGTTGTGGTTTCCTAAATTGATTTTTATTGAACGCCTCTATTCTATTTTCCATTTTTTCTACTGGCTCCAAATCTATCTCGTTAACTGGTTTTGGTGTATTACGATTCTCCTTTACTACCTTTTCAGCCCGTTTACACTCAGCTTTCAACTCTGCTAAAGTTTCTATTCTGGACGCAAATGTCAAATTTGCTAAGTATGGCTTGAGGTTGCCCCTGACAATGCCAACCAGCTCTTTCTCAGGAATGCGTTTTCTGAGACGGAAGGTAAGGTTGTGTATTTCCCCATAAAAATTATCAAAAGTCTCCTGAGACTGCTGTTTTCGCTCCATTATTTCACGGATAATTTCATAGTCCGATTCGGCCGTCTTGAAGTGGCACAGCAGCTCAGTTTTCAGCTCAAAATAACCAAAATCTGGATTATCTGCATGGTCTTCGAGTACTTGCCAGTACCACTTCAAGGCGCCGCCGGTAACCAGACAGTAAAAGTCCGTGAAAAGCTGGTAAAACGAAATATCATATTGCTCCCGCATTTTTTCCACATGAAAAATAAAGCTTTCAACGCTCATGCCCTTGCCAGATCAATCGAATTTAACATGCCACTTCTCTAAGTCGACCTTCTTCCATTTCCTCGACTCTGTATGTGACGAATCCCCTCCTCGTGCGCCATCCGTGTCATTGTGTCGCCCTGCCGCAGCGGTTTCAAAGTTGCTTGCCTCCGGGGTAGATGCCCTAGCTGGTTGATTTGTCCCTGCTTGTGTAGATGTTTCCACTTCTGCCACACGGTTGCTGAGGTTGGCCATGTTGTCTCGCATGTGGCGCACCTCGTTCATGCACTGCGCCAACATATCGTTTTGTTGTGCCATCATCGCCATCATCCGGCTCAGCTGTTCTATGTTGGTCGCAGATGAACTTGGCTCGCCACCTGTGGCTCCAGGACCCCCAGCCACCGTGTTGTTAAGTGACACATCTTCCCCTGTTCTTTCTTCCCGCTCAGACATTGCTAACACTTCTTCGACCTTCCGCGAAAAACTAAGGCTATTGTCCGTAGTATTTACTGAAACCTCGTTCGTGACCCGTATCTTTGGGAGGTTCTGTCCGTGGGTTCCGAATACCCGTGCGGTACACCTGTTTAAAAAATCTGTGGGCACGAAATCTACCGGGCGCGGTATTCCCGTATCTATTTGGGTAAATATAGAGCCAACAATTTGGTTTTCTAAAGCCCTCGCAGTGCTCCGAGTGATCCTTCGATTGGTATTCAACAGGCCTAATCCACCTACCACTCTCTCTTCGGTGTCTCTTTCCTCCATTCACACGATCCTTACAACACAAAAACAAATCTCTAGCACGAATTCAAGTATAAAAATGACCCAAACAAAAATTCAAACCGCGTTAATGCCCCGTGGCCGTACAAAAAAAAATATAAAAATATAGCAATTCAGAATTCAAACTCTTAATTCTACTGAAATTTAATTCAAAATTTTGCTTCCCACAAAAAATTTTCTCGCGCAATTAACTTCACAAAAAAAAGGTTAAGTTCATATATAAAAATTCAATAGCCAAATAAGTTAAATAAACGTATGTGTTTGTATAATAAATGGCGTAAAATATAAAATATAAGGTAAGTATATAAATTCAATAAAAAGGCGATGGAAAGGTTATAAAAGTTTTGATACAAGGATTACATGAAAGTTCAATACTGCACTTTTATTGTCTTCTTTTATTTCACTTTTGTGTTAAAAATTATAATTAATTGTTTGCTCGGTTTTGCTTTTTACTATTTATTTATGAAGGTATGTGTATTTACATATATTTGCTTTGGTGTGTGTGTGGTGTTGTCTTGGCGAGGTCATAGTGGGGTATTTGTCCGTACGTTCACAGTCCACGGTCAAAGTCAACTAAACCCCCATTTTTGCAACTAGGTGCGGCACAGCTACGGTCAGAGTACGACCTCCAAACGCGGTTGCCACCCTACCCCCTTATACACCAAAAAATGTACCCCCTGTAGACTGCGCCATAAACCTCACGTTTGCATAGTGCAAGACCACACGCACGGTAGCTTAAATAGCCTGCCTACCCAAAACGCGAACAAAAACAAAACTCTTGTTGTGCCAGTACAAACTTCAGAAGTCACTTTCGGCCGTGCAGAAACTACCGAAAGGCACTCTGGAGTTGCACTGGTCACCCCGCCCACTTTGTCAGTCTGGCACAAATAAATCCTGGTTACCCTAGACTAATGCTGCCTTTCTAACCCTAACACGTCCGAGAAGAGAAAATAAAGAATCATAGAAAATAAAACAAAAACAAGAATATAGTGATTTAGACTGAAAGAAAAAATATAAAAGTCAAAGTGATGGTAAAAAAAAGAAACGTTAGTGGGATATGCGTTGGGCGCCATTGTAATGTAGCTGCATATTTGTACCCGGCGAGGCGGCATGCAGGCACGCTTGCTTCCCAAGCCAGCCCGTCGGTTGGGGGGTGTCATTTCCGCCTGCCATGGTAGTTGCTACACAAACAAAAAGTTAATCGTGCCTGGTGATATGGAGAAATACCAGTGCGGATGATCATAAATAACAAAGAAAAAGAAGGAAAAGAGAGAGAGAGCACTATAGAGAAATGGTCCAGTCCCGTCCTGTCAGGTGGAGTCATCCCCCCCTTCTTCAACGTGAACTACACGCGAAGCCTTGGGCGTTGTCGTGACTCCTCACTTAACTTACAACGCCCCCTAAGCCTGACATTAGTCCGTCTATCTAGCTGTCCGTCATTTCTAGGTCAGTTGTCGTTCCGTCGACACACTCCCACTTCCCCTCTGTTGCACAAGAGCAACACCCACACCAAAAACTTGAGCTTAGCGCTCCATATTTACCTCTGTGGCCTACTCAAAATACAAAACAAAAAAATCAATGCATATTTCCTTCTTTTCTGATCGTTACTTCACAATGAACCAGTTTATTAATTCCTCCTCTATTTGTTTAAGAAAATATAGGGATATATCCTAATACTAACTAGCCACTACTGCGCTATATCTTACTTACAANGGACACACTCCCACTTCCCCTCTGTTGCACAAGAGCAACACCCACACCAAAAACTTGAGCTTAGCGCTCCATATTTACCTCTGTGGCCTACTCAAAATACAAAACAAAAAAATCAATGCATATTTCCTTCTTTTCTGATCGTTACTTCACAATGAACCAGTTTATTAATTCCTCCTCTATTTGTTTAAGAAAATATAGGGATATATCCTAATACTAACTAGCCACTACTGCGCTATATCTTACTTACAAGTGTACTTATGCTATTTATTATTTCACTCCTATTTCTCTAGTTAAACTTCACTTGCTATTTGTTACTTTGTTAATAGTGAACTCTACCTCCTACTTATGTACGTATGTATGTACATTTATGTATATTGCCTACGTTGAATTGATGAGTATGGCAATGTTATTAATAACTAGCGCGGAGAAACTCAGCTTTAACTCCAAAGACAAATAACGACAAAAAAATCGCGGGGACAATGAATGCAATGTGCCAATGTAATAGGTATTGGTACATATATATGTATGTATAGATTATGTACGTATGCATAAATATGGCCATAAAACAAACAAATTCAAATTGTACTCACCTGGGTCTCCAGCGATGATGGTACCAGCATGCTGTCGAGAACTTGTGGGGAATTTGCAAACCTACTACTCATACAAACGATCATACATACATATTTTGCTCCCACAGCCAAGGTGCTGAGGTCGCTACTGAGATCTCTGTCACTCGCTCGTGGTTCGGGGCATCGAGCGGGTCTCAGAACAACGCACCAAGACTATTTAGCACGAGTAATTAAAATTACTATCACCAAAAAAAAATCTGTATTCAAAAATAATCGGGATTCATAGAAAAAAAAACGGAGCGGTAGTTAAATTAATGTGTGTTATTCTTTTAAACAAAAATAAANACGGAGCGGTAGTGAAATTAATGTGTGTTATTCTTTTAAACAAAAATAAAAAAAACGCGATCCTAAATATATGGCTATATACGTGGGCACATGCACATGGCTACATATGCATGTATACATATGTACATACAAAAGTATGTGCACTAATATACATACATATATATATACCTATGTCAGCTCAAATTGTAGCAATTCAAAAATTGAATGCAGTGAAAATCGGCTGAGTGAACCAAAATAAACAAAAACGGATTTTGTATGGCCAATAGTGGCAGAAAAATAAACTGTGTACTGAATTCAAATTACTCTTAAATNGGATTTTGTATGGCCAATAGTGGCAGAAAAATAAACTGAGTACTGAATTCAAATTACTCTATAAATCCCGAGAATTGCCCTACAAAAC
>NW_016181702.1:0-6173 GCF_001687245.7 Rhagoletis zephyria | reverse complement strand
AGCGGGTGATATATGCAAATGCATACATACGTACATATATATGTATGTATGTACAAGTACAAGCTACTGAGGCACATTGCATGCTGTTTTTACAACCTCCTTTTGTTATAAGAAATACGCACACGTATGTATGTATGCACGAGTATATATTTGTGTATTAGGTCGCATCTCTCTCCATACAAAAAAATAAAAAATATTATCGCACTGTTCTTCCAGCGGTGTTATAAAATCTATTATATTTTGTTACTTCGATCAAAATATTTCAGATAAATACTAACATTCACGTGAGTTGAACCGATTTGAAATCACCTCCAAAAACAGAGTGTTTTACAAATAAAATAAGTTTTAAAAAACATTGTATTTTACATACAAATTTGTAAATATTTTATAAACGAAATCAAAATAATGCGATATTTCCGAAATATTTTCGTGTAGGTTTTAAAATAAAAAAATATATAATTCCATTGGAAAAACCGGAAAGGTGTTTGGTGAGGCATCTTAATGTATATATGTTCAGGAATAAGCGAATATAGATATTAATGCATGCACTTTTACGCAAGTACGTGTCTGTCGCACTGGTGCTTTGGACCGCATCAAGAGGTATCACAATTAGGCCAAAGACTTTTTATGGCTCGCTTCATTTGTTTTTGGCAACAACTATATTTTCAATTGCACTTTAACATCGACGTCATGGAACTGATGCTGCTGGCATTAGCTTTCAGTTGTGTACATACATATGTATGTATCAATGTTAGCGCAAAAGCCTAAAACTAACAAAACTAAACAAACACTAAAAATTAAGGTAAAGTAAAAGTCAAGAGTTTGTATCTTTTCCATTGAAAATTCTGGCACATAATTGACTTTACCACATAGCGTGCGCAACTTGATAGACGTAGGAATTTCAATTAAATTTTGACATCTGCTTTGAAGTATTGGCTATTTCTCAAGAACCCTATATTCAATGTTATTATAGCAATTCTCCTTGATTGTAGCTGTAACTGCACTGAGGGAAATAATGCATAGCAAAAATGAATACTGGGAAATGGGTAAGCACCTTACGTGGTAAGCTAAGTTTTCTTTCAGTTTTTTGTACCAAAATTGTCATCATGACCAATGTTATCTACTAGTAAGGCACAAAATGAACACCTCCGACGACGCATTACGTTGTCAGTTGCAAAATAACGTGCAGCTGAACTTATGTATTTCCAAGCGTCGAACTACTCCAAGCGACTGCTTTGCATTATACATAACTTACAGATCTATTTTCAATTGAATTTTCACGGGATTTGCAAACAAGTAAATACTCGATACCCACCAAGTATATACTTCTATACACATATCGCAGTACAAAAAATACCCAGTACCGGTTTGTCTTCAAACCAAATTCGACAAGGGATGACGGCCCAGTCGTTTCTCATCTTTGCCAACTGACACTAGTCGCAAATGTCAAGTGAATCCAAGACCGTCTCCACCTGATCTTTCCCACACAGATGATGCCTTCCTTTGCTCTCATTGTTCTCATAAAACTTCGTTTTGTTTCACCACCAGATCCAAGTGCTTTGATTGTCTATATAATTTCGCGAAGACGGATCAGCTGTAGCGCATATTTTTTTACCGGCGATGTCGAGGTTCAACAGGGTTGGAAAGGCTTTAATATTGTTATTGAGCTTTTTACCACGATTATTTTATTAGAAAAAAAAAGATTTTCAGTACAAAAATCGGTAGATAACTGCCGATTCTGAGTTAACTATGCACTATGGATTTGGCTCTAAGACTCTTAGACCTTTTGTTGCTAATTGAATGTTAATTGCAATTAATGCAATTCGTTAAACTTATACTCATAGTTATTTGCCAAAGTATCGTAATATCGTTAAATACATACATATGTGTATTTTACAATAAAACCAGGTCTAAAGTGGGCTATAACACTTAAAACAAAAAAAAAAACAAAAATCCGAATTAGGATATTCTTCCAGCTAAGGAGCGATATATAGTATATCAGCAGGCAATTATGCATACATTTCATACAAGCGGTGCATAGGCGCAGCAAACAAGTATGTTGTAATCACGTGAAAAAACTGTATAAGTCGACTTAGGTGAAACAATATATGAATACACTTATTTACTTGTATGTGTTGTTACTACAAACCGTACTGTTTTATGCCATTAAGTTTTTTTTTTTAGTAAGCAGATGATGTTTATATTTCGGACAATATCTAGTAAATAATAAAAATCATTTTGCTGCAATTCGAAAACCAGAATTAGGTACATTTTCGCTGACACCAATGAATTAACTATGCATAGTAATTAATAGATTTCCAATTTTAAATTGTTTAAATTCGATAAACGATACAAAAAGCAGGTGGCACGTTCACGCATCGTTTGTTATTTAAAGTGACAAGAATTGAGGCTTTTGCGGTTGTGGCTAATTATGCCGGCAGGCGATTGCATAGGTATGTACATACATATGTTTGCATCTATTTGTATTTCAATGCAACCCTGCAAGAAAAATCTGTGTTAAAAAATTTAGTATGCTTAGAGAAAAAGGTTTACTTAGATGGAATACAAGACTGGTATTCTTCGAATCACAATCGCATTGGGCTAAGGTAACGTAAAGGTGATATGAAAATACATGTGGCGTGTTGAAAAAAAAGCTACTGTTTTCGTTATATCTTCTATTTGCTGTAGTTTAAATTGGCATTGAATTCATCACTGACTCCGAAATTTACCGAGGAAATGCAGAGGGGGGTTGGGGTTGGTATAAAGGTACATTTTTCCTAGTATCCATTGGTATGGGAATTCTTCTGAACTGATACAACTTCTGGCAGGTCGGGAATGTATGTTGTTCTCATACGAGTATTATTAAATACATGAAGTAGTAAAATATGTGTGGGTTACTTATTTAAATTCTTAATTTCAATGTTTTACATGAGCTCCAATGTGGGCTAATGTAAATGCAATTAACATTAAATATATATATGTACATACATATAAGTCAAATTAAACCGTCAGGTAAATTACTTTTAAAATGCATTTCTACGCATTAAGATACAACTTGCGGCTGCTTTATAAACTGAAAAAAGTGCAACAAATTTTATGTATCCTACATCGATATCGATGTAAAATTGATGGACAAGGTTTTCGTACACACACATGTATGCATAATACGCTTAGTTTATTAACAGGGCACAGCAGAACAAGCGACCTTAAGGATGCTTGCATACCTTCATTCCCTTCTCCTTAGTATTTCCTAACTCAACCATTTTAAAGTTTTCTGCATTTTATAATGTGCAATACTTTTACGTAGCTATTCATCATAAAATTAAAAAAGAGAAAAAGTTTTTTCAAACCAGAAAAATTTACCTGAATTTAGAAAAAATACTTTTAGAAAAAAAGATTTGGAATAAAAAAATGCACTTATGAAAAAAATTTTTAGAAAATATATTTATTTTGTGGGAAGAAATCTTTTTATTTGTTGTTATTTACAATTAAAATTATACAATAACATTTAAGAACAATATACCAGAGCTACCGGCTAGCAAACCATAATTCTTGAGTTGCCTATTGATATTATATAAATAAATCCGTTACATTGGGTAAGAGATCCCAGAGCTTCCAGCAGCTGCCACAGCGCCTGAACCATTCTTTGCAGTAGGGCGAAACACGATCAGGAAACCGCTCACAAAAATAATATTAAGAGTGCGAAAAACATTCTGGAAAAGCAGCACAGGACGTGTCCAAGCTTAATAACGGATACAACCTGAGGAGATATAAGATTTTAAGTTAACCTGAGAGGCTTATCACGCGCATCCTTACAGAACACTGCAGGTTAAGCTAGGAATCTGATCAAGCAATATCTGTCGCTTTTGTGACTCAGCTATTGACAAACTACTGCACATGTTTCTTAAATGGAATCCTTAGAGCTTAGTATATCCCTACCGAGGTGATTCATCTATTAGGGCTTGCTTTGAGACACTCCCCTCTATTGGCCTCCTCAAATTGAAGTAGCGTTGAAAGCAGGATGTTAAGTGATTGATCGCCCCCATGAAAGTCAATTATAATAAATGACGATTCCCCTTAACCCCTCTTGAAAGTCGATGACAAATAATCAATCCTCTAGATCCTTCCCTCCCCGTGGCATGGAGTTATATACATACTTCAATTAAATCAATATATCTAACGACATTGCACAGAGTAGTGTCGACTAGTGTTGCCACAAAGATTTTTAATTTTTTAACAAACCTCTAAAAAAAACCAAACTCAGAAAAAAATTTGTATGAGCACAATAGTCCAAACAAATTGGAAATTATTTTTCGACGTATGTAGATAATTATTTTGGCGACGACTGAACTACATCACGTCTGGGGTTGTGGCCAGCTTAGATATATTTAACCAAAACATGAAACCAGAAAATGTATTATTAAACGATAGATAAAATTTACTTTTACAATTTTATAAATGTGTCTCATTAGTATTTACTCTCAAAATTTTAATAAGCCCTGTGAAATTATTTTCTTTAACCATTGATTCCAGCAGGTAAAAATTATCCAAAACCCTGATTTGTGGGACTGTAGGGGCTGTGATCGAGCCGCTATATTGGAAAAAATGGGTGTTTTCCTTAAATTGCTATATTGCGAATTCATACTAAAAGTTCTGAGTCGTTAAGGCAAATTAAGAGCCCTTTCAATTTTTGGCTCTCTTAAAGTGTAGACAAATACATATGTAAGTACATAAGAAATTTTTTTTTATTTTGTGCAATTGTAAGAAGGTTCAAAGTTATAAATTTTTATAAGTAATAAGCTAGTATTAAAAACTTAAAAGAAAATACCTACGTGGCAAACATATAGCAAATTGAAAAAAAAAATTACCAAACTTGTTTTAAAAAGTAAAAAAATTACCAGTTTTGGTATAAAAGTCTAAAGCGGCAACGCTGGTGTCGACTGATCTGCCTCAGTAAAAGCATGCTACATTTGCGAGAGTAGTCTCTCATCTGAATTCCGAAATGTTGCGTCTATTTAATCTCCTTGCTGTTCATTTCGACTTCGATGGAGATTGCTAACTCATTGGCCCTTTTTATCAAGTATAGCGATATAAATATGTATACATACATATACATGGGATCCGGATAAGGAAACCCATTTATCCAGACTTTCCGTTAAAAATATCCGTCAACGGCAAAAACTAATAAGTTTTGAAACATTTGTATGGAACTTTATGAAAAGCAACCAGCACCTCCCCTTTTTTTATATGTTACCACCAAACATGTTTTCCATTTTATTGCAATCGAAGCCAAAAGGTGTTTGCTTTTTACACGGTTTTTTTTTTTACTTTATTCATAGTTTGCGTGTATAACCATGTGGACAAAGACTTGCTGTTTTTTGTGATCATTATTTTTTTTAGTAGGTACTTCCAAAAATTTTTCATCACTCACACACTTAATCTGTATTGCCAAGTAGCTTTAGATACACATTTTATTTTGTCCATGATTTTATAGCTTGTAACTTAAAAACTGGTGCCATTACCATAGATAAGACACGAAATACTCGTATAAATATATTTTCTTGTGTATGAACTTAAGTATGTACATATGTATGTATATATATGCGTTTCTTTACTTTTCACTTTTACTCTGCATAGCTGTTTTTATGCATACTTATCACTCTGCAAGCAANCCTTTACCTTTGGCTGTAGCTGAATGTGCAGAGGAGGTGCTTGCTGTTATTAGTTAGATACCAGAAAGTCCCAGGCTCGAATGCCCTCAGACGAAAGACGTTAAAATGGTATTAAAAATTTTGGTTTTGTGTTTCCAAGCATCTGCGAAATTCACAACGAAAGCATATTCGAATAAAAAACCACCAAACCAATATCTATTGAAAGTATTGGTGGCCTTTTTCGATAGTTCTAAACCAGTCCTAAATTTGACAGATAATATCTATTTCGTTCTGCCGTCCCTTTCTCTATAGTTCCGAACCTTAGATGTGTGTATGTAGGTAACTAATGAAAAATTTTGTATTCTTTGAGACTTACCCCATTTTCTGTGACTTTTTTGGACTTGCCAAATTTGCGTGTCACTAAATAGAAAAAGTTAGAAATAAAACATGTATGTACATATCGCACACCTAGAGTTTTTGTATTAATTGCGTTGAATCTGTACGATTCACAAGCAGTTATAT
>NW_016181701.1:649-6174 GCF_001687245.7 Rhagoletis zephyria | reverse complement strand
GAGGGGAGTCCAGTATGTTTGCATGTATGTATTTATATTTAAAAAAAATATATATTTATTGGTTCAAAAACGGTGGGTAGGCACTGTGGCCAATGGTAAAGTCGTTTACCACTTCCGCAAAATGCTCCGNATCCAGACGTCCAATCGACATGTTTGAGGTATCGTTGGTGAATAACTCAGTGAGAGGGGAGTCCAGTATGTTTGCATGTATGTATTTATATTTAAAAAAAATATATATTTATTGGTTCAAAAACGGTGGGTAGGCACTGTGGCCAATGGTAAAGTCGTTTACCACTTCCGCAAAATGCTCCGGAAGCAGTGTTGCCAGAACTTTTTGGGCCGACCGGCTATATTGGCAAAAAAGCGGCTAAAAACCGCTAAAATGTTTCAACTAAAATTCACATATTTTATTTAAAGAAATCGCAAGTAGAAAGACTAGTAAAAGCATTATTTTTTTGTCAATAAAGGTTATACGTAGCAAAGCTTTTCACAAAAACAGAGACTCGTAAATTGATTGCAAACTATTTTTGTTTAACAAAAGAAACTGTCGTTATACGTACATCAGAAGTCATGTTTGTATTATATAAATATAAAAAAGAGATCAATTACAAACTTATGGCGTTTTCTGTTTTATTAAAAAATGTTGCCTTACCTTGTAACATTTGCACTAGGTTACTTTTCGTCCTGAAAAATAGCTATATTAGTATAAAGTATTTTGCTTAGTCGGAGGGCAATTATTTGAGAAATGAACTCGTGAAGCTGTGATAGGCCTGAAGAAAACAGGCCAACATTATTTCAAAAAAAGAAAACGACATTCAGCTATCATGAGTTTCATTTTCCCCGAACCCGTTCACTTTTCACTTTTGGTTTCCATGGTTTTACTATGAGCGGATAACAAATTTTCGGGTGCATTTTATTTCAAGCGAAGCTCAGGATAAGGCAGATTAATTTATACCGAACAAGCCGGTCGCTTTTTAAGTTTTTAACCAATCTACTATTTAATTGCATTTTGATGTCTATATATTCGAAACTCCTGTTTTTAATGTCCTACTCACTCTCTCACATACCTGTATCAGAGCAATAATAAGCAACAATAAAGTATGTTGGCACCATGATACAATTATTCACAGGTATTGTCTTCCCATAGAGTTTTGCTTCAAATATATATATTCGTGCTCTTTTATTCTCATTCGTTATTTTCTAAGTGTTGCAAATAAAACTTCGCGCTTAAATTTAAGCCATTCATAACAAAAATTGTATAAAGAAAGTCCCCGCTACGTCCTTCTTTGGAAAAACACAGTGATCCAAATATAAAATGGGACGCGAAATTTAAGAAAGTGTTGACTATTTTTATTTAGTTTACTTAATGTTTATTATTTTTTATGAAAATATAGCTGATTACTCAACAAACACCATATAAGTATCAATTTCAGACTTTGTGCAAATATTTCACCAACTTTTAACTTTTTAATCAGCATATTTACAAAATGGTATTTATGCAGTTTTGTAGTCCATTAAAATTTAGTATAATATGGTGAAAATTTTAAGTAGCTAGGACTTGCCGTTGATTTTTGTAATTTTTTTTTATAACGGTGTTACGAATTTTTTCCATACAAAGTATGTTCTAAAATTTTTTATATGGAGAAAAATGCCGAACACCGTCAACAAAAAATTTTCCATAATCAACGGTAAGTGCCGGCTACCTTAAATTTGTACTTTAGTATACTAAAATTTTCAATTTAAAAAATGCAGAATTTTCATAATTTTTGAATAAAATATGAAAGTTGGATTTAAATAGTGTTTGTAAGTAATCAGCTATACTTGCATAACAAAAATAATAAGCTGAAATGTCGCGTCCCAGTTCATGTTTGGGTCACTGTACTATATTCACATAAAATAAAAATCATTGAAATCAGCCCAGTATTTTAAGACTTTTCGTATTAGGGAAAATGCTTTAAATTTTATATACTTAACACAGTCCGTCATGAAAATTTTCTCCGAGATAAGGCTAACAGTTTCTGACAGATTTTAGGTCGCCAAATATGTTAAAATGGAAACTTATATGTACATAGATTTAAATTTTAATAAAATACGGCAAATAGCGAAATCGGCTAAGAATGGCTAACTTTTTTTGCACAACGGATACCAAATCGGCTTCGGGCTAAATCGAATTTTCTTCGGCTGTTTGCTATCGCAACCGGCTAAATTTAGCCGGAAAGCGGCTAAAATGGCAAAAATGTCCGGAAGCAGTATCCGGAGGATGCATCAGACTAGGCCGAGCATACTTTGAAGTGCCATCTACTTAAAACTTAAGAAAGTTCAGTTACATGGCAGTTGAGAAGTGTATGTGCAAAAATTTCATAAATTGCATAAAGGAAATTTTTGCACATGCAGCAGTACATATCATTTATTTAGGCCCCTGGTGTTAGCAGACGCGCCTAACCATACCGGCCCCCCTAGACGACGTGGTCGTCTAGTGGATATAACAAAAGCCGCAAATATCCTACTCGAAGAACTCAATGAGAGGGGAGACCAGTATGTTTGCATGTATGTATTTACATAAAAAAAAATATTTATTGGTCCAAAAAGGTGGGTAGGCACTGTGGCCAATGGTAAAGTTCGTTTACCACCTCTGCATGGTTGTAAGCCATGCAGAGTCCGCAAAATGCTCCGGAAACAGTGTCCGGAGGATGTATCAGACTAGCCCGAGCATACTTTGAAGTGCCATATAATTAAAACTTAAGAGAGTTCAATAAAATTGCAGTTGAGAAGTGCATGTGAAAAAAATTTCATAAATTGCATAAAGGAAATTTTTGCACATGCAGCAGTAGATAGCATGTATTTAGGCACCAGTTGGAAAAGTCTTGCAGAGTGTGTTCAGAAAATGTATTCCAGCTTCATAAACGACTATCCGGATTCTTAAAAATTAGGCTAAAGTGTTTCGAAACAAAATACATACGTTTTTTTGCTTTTGCCGTTTTAAGGTGGTAAGTGGGTACACCCGACATATTTAGTGTTATTTTATACGTCAATACCTTTCCACCGATACCTTATATATTGAGTTCCGGCTAACTAGTTGGAAAGATATAGAGTTAAATTGGATTTGGTTCGTGTCTCCACTACGAGATGCTTTGCGATGTGTGTAGCGTCTGTACGTACCTTCATTTAATTTATTTCACACTTTCAGGATTTCAGGAAAGTACAAAAAAACTAAGAAAGTTTTGCTTCAGGATATTTCGATTCGTATGCCTTTGCGGGCGGGGCTGCTGCCTGAAATTCGAAAAAAGGCAATTTTTTAAACTATCGCTGAGGCCGCACTACTCATTCCCTACCATTGATATGGATATCAGTAGAAGGGCCTTAAAACAGGCTATATAATGCTGTCTTTTGCGTTTATGAAATATAAATATGTCATAACCAGGGAACGGATTTTATAGAAATTGCCTTTTTTCTGCTAAAGAGATAGAGTATATTCGATTATGAATGTCCACGATTTAGCTTTCCCTGATTCCATATATACATATTCGATGTTGCCTTTTTTTGCCATTTTTAAGATATTTGCCTTTTTTTTGTCTTTTTTAAGATATTTGCCTTTTTTGCCTTTTCTACCTTTAAAAAAGTGATTATAGCATTTACAATTTTTTTTTTTTAAGATTAAAAAATATACACATGCCCATATGCCCATGCGGCTTATAGAAGCGCAGGGACCTCTTGTCAAATTGGTGTTGAAAAAATTCAAAGCCGTTTTCTCAGCTAACGTAAGGGGTGTGGATAAAAATGTAAAGGGCGAGGAAAACGCCCTTATTCCTGATAATATGAATGTTTCAAACGTCCCATATTTAAATTGGGCTCCACTTGTATCAATTACGTCGAACACACATTTAGTACATTCAAGGCTTTTCTTCGCGAAAATCGAATGAAAATGCTGCCAGAAAACTTTAAAATGCATCTTGTGGTTCAATGTTAGTACAACTATACAGATTAAAGTTTTATGAGTTAGAAACTCGATTCAAAGATTCAAAGTAACAAAGTTACAAATTTTTCATACAATGAAACTAGTTCAAAGTTTTTCTCTTTTTACTTGTAATATAAACATTTCTAAAAAAAATATATTTTTGGATTGTTCTTCGTATTTTCTGTCGTTTTTTAGTGTCTTATTTTGCTTTTTTTGCAATACCTTTTTTTTGCCTTTTTCGCTATTTTATTTTGCCTTTTTTTTGCCTTTTTTACAGTACCTAGTGCCTTTTCCTGCCTTTTTCGCTATTTTATTTTGCGTTTTCCAGCCTATTTCGTTACTTTATTCTGCCTTTTTTATAGGTTTTTAGGTCCTAAAAATCCGTTCCCTGGTCATAACGTTATCGCCTGAAAACTAAAAATCGGGCTGCTGAAAATATAGATTTCGAGGGTTTTCTCAAACACTGGTCAGTCGATTTTATTCTAAGCTTTTCGGGGGAATTTCCCTCGAGTTGACTTCCCTGCACGCGATGCTTAATTTGTAGGCTGTGTTTGTCGCTTTCTGATTCTTATAGAAATCTTTTTTTTATTTTTGCTGGCTTCTTTGTTTTCAAATACATATTTTTCATATACATACATAGGTATATATTATGTAGGTACGCATTCAGTGTGACTGCTATGATATCGTGGGCGGGATATTTGATGAACCGAGCTGGCGTTATTGTGATTAAGTACAAGATTAATTATGGAGGTTTCCGTGCGCAGAAATGGAAAACTTTTTAATGCCATTCACCTGGGAGCGGCCAGAATCAATTCTTGCGCGTACGGTTCAAATCGCAGCTCACAACGTAAGGATATTTATATCCACGTATCCTCTGGGTAGCAACCAACCGCCCAATGAAAAAATCTAAAAAGCCTCGGATGAGACCCCCTTTTTCTGATGACGACCACAGCAAACGTATAAAGGACTATGATTTAAGGGTATGCACCTGGAATATCCGGACACTTAATGGGGAAGGTGCCTCTGCCTGGCTGGTTCATGTCCTCGCGAAGACAAAGGCTGACATCAGCACTACTGGCCGGGGCAAGGAAAAGTAAGCGTAAAGCCTTGCGACGTCTACTACAGTTGCTACGTAAAGGAGCGCAAATTCGGAGTTGGATTCGTGGTAGGAGAGAGACTCCGTCGCCGTATACTGGCGTTCACCCCGGTGGTCGAACGTCTAGCCACAATCCGCATCAAAGCTAAATTCTTTAACATCTCGCTCATCTGCGCCCATGCCCCGATGGAAGAGATGGATGAGGCGTCCAAGGTGGGCAAGGAAGGGATCTTTGGTGCCCCTGTCGGAAAATTCAGCCTCCAAGACGAAACGTCCGATAACGGACTGAGGCTGATCGACTTCGCCGGGGCATAAGCACATCCACCAAGCTACATGGTTGTCTTCAGATCGAAAAACGAGAAACCAAATCGATCATATTGTGATAGACAGAAAGCATGCTTCAAGCGTTTTAGACGTACGTACACTCCGAGGGCCAAACATCGAATCGGACCACTATCTTGTTGTAGCCAAGAT
>NW_016181701.1:184-522 GCF_001687245.7 Rhagoletis zephyria | reverse complement strand
TTCAGCGAGCCCGAAAGAACAACTGGTACGATGAGGAATGTCAAGAAGCCGCAGAGAAAAAAGATGCCGCCTACAGGGCCACGCTGCGATCGGGCGCAGCGTGAGCCATGTGGGACCATTATAGGAAACTGAAGAAGGAAGGGAGACGTATTTGTCGCGGTAAGAAGAGAGAGGCCGAAATACGTGAGTGCGAAGACCTTGAAATGCTGGCCGACAGGAAGAACGCCCGAAAATTCTACCAGAGGGTTAGGCGACTTACGGAAGGTTTCAAGACCGGGGCGAACTCCTGTAAGAACAACAATGGCGACCTAGTGACCGATGTCCAGAATATACTTAAA
>NW_016181701.1:0-159 GCF_001687245.7 Rhagoletis zephyria | reverse complement strand
ACTGAATGGCAGCAGCGCTGAAAGTAGTGAAGAAGACGAACCCGGGTCCCCAGTCGATGATAATGGAGTAGCTGTCGCACCGCCTGACTATGATGTGGTAAGAATAGCGATACGCGGCTGAAAAACAACAAAGCTGCTGGAGCTGACGGTCTGCCAGCC
>NW_016181700.1:0-6174 GCF_001687245.7 Rhagoletis zephyria | reverse complement strand
AGTCAATAAAATAAGTAAAAAATTGTTGAAAATGGTGACAAAATTTTGAACGTGTGTGCATGTAGGTACTATTTAGGTGTGCAACGAAAGTCAATGAAAGACAAAAAAATGCATAGAATTTTTTTTTTCAATAGAAATGTAATTTATGCTTGATTTTCGACATTTGTGAATAACTTCGATTTGGGCAAATTAAAAAATTAAATATTAATGTTTTTAAGAAATCGCAATCTAGAAATGTGCGAAACTGGATAAAGGTCCGCTGAAAAAAATACTAAAAATTTATGATTTACGTATATTCAGTTTGTATAAAGGTTGAACTGTAGCGATTCGCCATTTTTTTTTCTTTAACTAAACATTTTGTGAGCTGGCTGAGAATCACGGTTTGGCGCTTATAGTCAATGAAAATAATAAGGTAACTGTAGCACAGCTTGCTTATGAGTTTAATATTGCATACTTGTAGGCGCCGGTTGAGCTTATGCATATGTATGTGACGCGAATTATTGTAACGTTTTAATTGCTTCTTTTCGAAATTTTGAAGGCATGCCCATTTATAAAGTGCCTAGATGTGGAACGAAACTGTTTCCCGGACTGAACCCCGCCAGATAATCGATACTGATTTTTTAAACACTCAGGCGTGGAGAAGGGATAAGTAATAATTACCCTACAGGAACAAGAGAATCGAATTTCTTCAAAATTAATACTTTCCATGGCGGAATTATACCAGGTGAAGTAATTAGAGCGAGAAGAAAGATTTCGACACTGCCTTATTTAAAAAATTGCCTTTAAAATTTGACTATAAGGCAGCTGAATGCCAGAAAACAAAGCTACTTTCTCTGAAATTTGCGCTGAAAGATTTCATGTATAGGAATAAAATTTCAATAAATCGAGCTAAAGAAACGTTTTCAAAATTTATCAAATCTGGTAAAAATTTAAGGCTCTGGATAATTTCAGTTTGACACCACTGTTCGTCGGTGGGAAGTAGAGTAGAGAAAGTTACTATTGATAAAAAGACGGAACTGTGCCCTGTAATCAATCCAACACGAACCCGTAACGACATCATTCTGTTTAAACACAAATAAAATATACAAAACACAATTTCCGCTGCTCTGACTGACCTTTTCAGAAAACATTCAGCTGTTTTTCAGATGTAAATATGTGCATATTACACAAACCATTTTCTAGATATGTACAATATATTCTGGAACATACTTCGAAAATTTTGTCAAATTTGGTTCGATGTATCTGATAGTACACTCTTTGATTAAATTAGTTGGGTTCGCTAGGCACTACGTGGCTTCGCAGAGACCACTAAGCTCCATAGCGCTATCAGCTGACTAAGGTCAGATCGAATCGCAACTAGCTAATAACCAGGACCAGGCGCAAGGTTGAAAAACATAGCAAGTTTCTTGTCGAAACCACTTTTTCTCATCTCTTTGCCGGCTGGCGCCTTTTTAAGGCCAAAACCTCTGCCTCGAAAATGCCATAATACTTACTCTGACAGTTTAAACCATAGCTGGGCAAAACGCTACTCGCGAGTAGCGTCTGCGTCGCAGCGCTTATACGTATACAGAAACGACGCAGATTTCATGAGAGTAACACTATGCTTCGCCGTTGAATATTTTTATTCGTAATTTTAGCGCGTGGTTGCCACCTATATATGTAACAATGTCTGAGTATGAGTGCCAATTACAGTTTTTGGTTTTAAAAAAAGCTAATAATGCCCAATGCTTGTTGTGTGGTAATACGACCATTAACCATAAACAAATGAAAAAAAACGCTCCACTCAGTGCAATTATAGAAAAGTGCTTCTCAGCGCGACGCACTAGGGCACACATTGCATACTTTATTTTATAATATTTTTTTTATCAAAAGAAATCGATAGAGAAATGTAAATGCTGGTTTATGCCCAAAAATACTTAATGAATAATATTTATAAGTTATACTCTATTTTTAAGACTAAATACCTACTTATATGAAACAAGTAATTTTTAGCAAGAAAAAAACCGACTTCAACTCTCATATAAAAAAAATATATATATATATATATCTCACGATCCACTGATCGGATCTTAACCAGATTAGTATGGGACCACCTCTGAGACACTACCTTTCCGATGCAAAAAGAATTATCGAAATCGGTTGACGTGGTCCAAACTTATGCGGTAACATACATAAAAAAAAAAAAAAAAAAAGATTCAGACGAACTGATAACCTCCTCCTTTTTTGGAGGTCGGTTAAAAAATAAGACCTAAACACCGTAACCATCTGGCCGGTCAACATATAAAAGAATTTGTTCTAATAAAACGGAGCCCAGGTATTATACAAATGAGTTTACCTAATTTAAGTTTTTTTAAATTATACAAGTACTAAATTTTTCTTATGCAAAAGGTTGTATAAACTAATAGTATTAGTTACTAAAAACTTCCAAGGTTCATTATTACACTATAGGTATAAGCAAAATAGGCCAAAATACCCATGCACGAAAAATACCACTTTTAGTACATTTATAAAAAATGCGGCAACCATGACTGAGCGCGACGCACTAATACCATGACAAAATGAGACTGTGTTGGTGTGCCCAGCTATGGTTTAAACACTAACGAAGTGAAATACTACTGAGTGTATTGCAACCCCTTCTCCCTTGGCCATTTCGGACCCACCTGTGAAAACATGTATCGAATCGAGTTAGCCTTCCTTATGCCCTGTCGGCCTTCCATTGTGGCTTTGACATTCGCTGCAAAGTATTCATCGGTCCGAGAACACGTAGTGCATTGCTGAGCATAAGGCTTAATACGAACTCATATACACCAGAGCAGCAGGATTTTCTCCTCGGTGGTTCTTAATGTCCAAAATGATATATTTGTTGTAATTCTTACTGCTATTGTGTGTATAATTTGTTGGTGGAATTTATGTTTTTGTACTCATGTTATCATCTTATATGAACTAGCCTGAAACCTGGCCTGCCTCGAAGCAATTTTGAAAGCTATCTTCCTGATCAGATCCGCCGTCTGAAGAGGCAACAGTGTATAGAATGCTGACGTGGGGTTACGGGTGTTCTTCTAATGTTAGGCGTAGGTAATATATGTACATTCTCTACTCCTTTGAGATAAGTTTTCTTCTTCCTTTCTGTCCACCAGACCAGTACCTAATGGAATAATATAGATCCAATGGTTAACGAGAAGATCCAATTAAAAGAAGATCTGTGAGTCTCCAGGTGCAGCTCAGCATCTTTGAGACGCCATGACAATTTCTTATCGAGTTTCAAAGCTATTTCCAAAGCATTCAAAGCTGGCAGGATATTTAGAAAACTTTGCATGAGCACTCCAAGAGAATGCCTAGTTCTCGCATAAAAAAAACTGTAGGGTTTGAGTGGTTTCGCTGTTAGAAACTCTTCGAACCTTCAATCTTGGGTGTAAGATGAAAGCGAAAAGAGCCGTGAACGAATTGAAAATAAATCCGACATTCTTCCTAAAAAAAGTGTTTCGGTAGCGTACTTAAGAGTATTCCAAATAATATTTTAAGCCTAGAGATTAACCATCTTCCCTCTCCTTTGCAACTTATTCATTGGCCTTACTAAGCGCCCATTTTTGTACAATTCTAAGTTATACGAAAAAGCACTTTTCTATAAAGTAACAACTAATCTCATATCAATGCTTTCATTCACTTTCAAGCTATAACGCAAAAAAAATATTTCTCTTCATATTTTATGTGAAATCGCTTGTGATTACTCAACCACTTGTCACCACTTCTAATCAAATTTTCGACCTTTTGTCACAAAACCTTTCTTCTTCTACATAACGGTGCAGTCTCACCAGCAACCATCGACTGACACCTCTGGGAAAATGTTTTGATTTTACTGATTTATTGCCTGACAAATAGGCATGGAAAGCAGCAAAAATCAGCAGAAAGCAAAATTCACAACAATGCCACCAGCCAACAGCTTCGCACCCACCACCACAACAAATAACATTATTGCGGGGGAAGTGCAAGATGAATAAACGAATAGCTACTATTGACAATTCGACGGCAATTTTTTGTCCACTGTGAACTGGCTGCCAGCAAAGAAGTTCATTACTCCTGCGGGATCTATGTAGGCAATGACAAAAAGGCGTGACACTAGATGAAGTTATTGTTGTTGATTAGCTTTGTAATCAATCACTCTTCGTGTAATGGAATTGTGGTGATTTTTCGCTTGTGTTGAACGAGAGAGGCTAATGCGAAGAGAGTGGGAGTGAGTGCAGGGCAGGAGGTCTTTTTACTACAAGCTTTGTGTGCATAAAGCGCAATAGTAGGAATTGCTAAGATAACATTTAGATTCCTTTCTCTTCTGTTGCTGCGGAGACTTAAGTACGGCAGACGTGAAAAAATTCACCCCAAATTAAGTGCGACGCGTTATTAAACCGGGGTAAAGCTTAGTATACCTTCGAGGTCATGTTTACTGATCGCTGCTCGATGCATTTAGGAGTCTCGACCGAGCACTACCATGACTATTGAAGCATTACATATGTATATGTAAATATAAATGCTTTGTAATGCGAGGAACGAGTTCCTTGTCGAAGTTTATAAATAAGCAGAAACAGTCTCGGATGAGTTCAATTAACTCTTACTAAAAATAAGCTTCATACAAGTACTAAGAAAAGACCTCCGGAGGGTTATAGCCAAGGACATTTGCTTAAGTTGTTCTGCCTCATATCTGGAAAACGGTTGTCCATATATTTACTGTCAGATATGCCTTTATGGAGAAGAGGTGTTGAGGTACAACGTGCTGGATTTTCACATGACACCTAAATTAGTTTTGGAAGCCTGATGAGCAATGATAATATTAGACTAACCAGGAAATTCTGGCGACTATATTTAAACTCACCACAGTCTTTGAAAGGCAAAAGTCGTTCGTAAGGGACTTGTCGATTCTGGCTTCTCTCTTGAAAGCTCTTTTCCATCTTTCGAAAGACTAATCGGAAGACCTGCTAACGAGCAGGTCTTAGCGTTATTGTATTTGTGTTTAGAAATAAGTTTTTTAAGAATAAAATAAAATAAATAATATATATGAAAATACATATATTTTTCTTTCTAAAACAATAAAAACAAAAACTTAACAGAATATTAAACAAGTATAAAATAAGTGCATAAAAAATTAAATTAAATTTAAAATTAAAATATTTTTCTTTCTAAAAATTAAACAAAAACAAAATTAAATTGAAAAAAGAAAAAAATAAATTAAGAAGAGAAAAATATAAAACAAGTACATTGAAATTAGAAGCAACTTAGAACATGTTTTTTATTAAATCTAAAAGATAAAAGAAAATCATTTTTAAAAGAAATGAAATTTAATCAAAAAATAAATAAAACAGGTTCTTAAAAAGTAAACGAAAAAAAAAATATATTTCTTATAACAATAAAAACGTTAAATTAGAAGAAAATTGAATAAAAAAGTACATAGAAAAATTAAAGGTAAATAAAGTTCATTAAAAATTAAATGAAACAAAAAAATATTTTTGTGTTTTAAAACAATAAAATCTAAAAATTAAAAGAACACTAAATTAAACAAAGGTAAAGAGTTATAAAAAAAGAAAAAAATAAAATAAGTTCCTAAACATTAAATGAGACTAAAAACCCATACTGTTTTTAAAAATAATTTGTAAAAATGAAAAGATAAATTTAAAAAAGGAGAAATTTAATTAAAAAAAGAAAAAAAATTTTAATTAACAAAAGAAACATTAAATAAAATAGGTTCTTAAAAATTAAATTAAATAAAAAAATAAAAAAATATATATAAAAATTATAATACAATTTAAATAAAAAAGAAAAATAAAATTAATTAAAGAAGGAAACAATACAAGAAGTTTCTAAAAATTTAATTAAAAAATAAATACATATATTACTTTAGTAAAAAGAAATTAAATTAAAATAATGATAATTGATAAAAGAAAACAAAATTGCGCTGCCCGAGGATTCGAACCTATGTGTGGCTCACTCCGACTGTGACTGTTGGAGCAGCGCGAGCGAAATGACATACATACATCTCTACATATGTGGAATATGCCTTTCTACTTGCTACTATCTTAGCCAGAATTGCCCTGCAAGTCTAGCAAAAGGATGCAAAAAACTTAGTGGACATTTTTTGGAGCTTGTAGCATATTACTTTTTAATTCCAACTTCTAATCCATACCTGAT
>NW_016181699.1:0-6175 GCF_001687245.7 Rhagoletis zephyria | reverse complement strand
TCCTTCACTATCTCTTAAAATCATTGAAATCGGTTCACTCCAACCTCTAACTCCCATACAACTGATTGTTCAGAGACGAAGCTTTTTGCGTTATAACTCCTCCAATTAAGCAGATTAAATTTAGTATAGGTTCACTTTAACATATACCACGCATACAATTTATTATTCAGATATGAAGTTAGAGTTATAGCGTAAAAACATATCTGAGTAATCAGCTGTATTGGAGCTATATGTTAAAGTGAACCCATTTCGATAATTTTAAGGAATAATTAAGGTAATATTAAAAACTTGTTATGTGCAAAATTTTAATAAAATAACTTCAAAACTGAGGGAGTTATTTATAAAATAGTTAAAATGTAATCAAATTTTCAAGTACCGTTATCTCGAATTTGAACCCAGCTTGTTTTCCATTTCATGTTTTTTTCTCGTCTAACTTTTGAAGCACTTGATGAAAATGAATAGCACTTATATATATTAATCGATTTATTAGGAGATTAGGAATAAAATGATATATAAAAAATAGGTGTGCTCACAAATTTAAAAATTATTATTATTTTTTTTTGAAAGTGGACCTATTTTTGAGATTTGCCCATATACGTGAGAAAAACGAACCAATTTTTGCTTTAAGCTGAATATCGGTAAATTGAAAATATCTCAAAAACGTATCTATAGAAAAAAAAAAATTAACTGGATTTCCGTAATCACCGAGCAATTCTACATAGGAATTGGAAAGTGGCATCCATAGAACATTTTTGCTGTAAATCAGTGTAACAGGAGATGAGTGTCGAACCTTTTCTCGCGGGTATTTTCCAAGATTTGGCGTATTGTGAATACCTGGTCTATGGTGAATTTGCTAGTTCTAAAGCCACACTGATAAGGCCCAATCAGTTGGTTGACGGTGGGCTTCAGTCTTTCACAGAATACGCTCGATAAGACCTTATAACCTACATATGCTTAGAAGGCTGACCCCGCAGTAGTTGGCGCGAATGACGGGGTCGCACCTCTTGTGGATTGGGCCGAGCATACTTAAATTCCAGTCGTTGGGCATGCGTTCATCTGACCATATTCTGACCAAGAGTTGATGCATGCACCTTATCAACTCCTCGCCGCCGTACTTGATTAGCTCAGCTGGCAGGCTGTCAGCTCCAGTAGCTTTGTTGTTTTTCAGCCGCTTTATTGCTATTCGTACCTCGTCATAGTCAGGTGGTGATACATCGACTCCNTTTATTGCTATTCGTACCTCGTCATAGTCAGGTGGTGATACATCGACTCCATCATCATAGACCGTGGGCTCGGACTCGTCTTTTCCGCAGCTTTCAGTGCTGCTACCATTCAGTAGGGCGGAAAAATGTTCCCTCCATAATTTAAGTACGGTCTGGACATCAGTCACTACTAGGTCGCCAATGTTGTTGTTCTACCAAGAGTTCGCCCTTGTCTTAAAAGCTTCCGTAAGTCGCCTAACTCTCTGGTACTATTTTCGGGCGTTTTTCCTGCCGGCCAGCATTTCAAGCCTTTCGCACTCAGGTATTTCGGCCTCTATCTCTTCTTATTGCGGCAAATACGTCTCGCTTCTCTGTTCAGCTCTCTATAACGGTCCCACATGGCCCGCGTTTCGTCCGATCGCAACACCTAGGTTCGCCAAAAACACTTTAAACTCAGGGGTTTAAAGCGATTTTTTTTTTGGGGTTTTAAGATGGTACGGTCTAATGTACATATGTACATACATACATAAATGTAAATACCATTGTTTGTAGTTATATGCTTCCACTTGGTGATCTACCTCCGGTACAATTTCACTCCACATGATAGCGAGTCACGAGGCATTCAATAATTTACTAAATAAACATAGAGCATACTTCAAATAAGCCACCACAGGCGCAGTCTGAACTGCAGCAGCAACAACAACAACTAGCTCCATCAGCATCTACATTATACTTCAACACCATTAGCGCCGTTCTTAATCGGTGCAGACATTATGATAAATACTTCTTGTTGTTAAAAACAACAACATGACGAATCGAAGTTATCGAAGGCGTCAATGTGCAACCTACAAAGTGGAGTAAGTATTTTATACCAAGTGCATGCACATAAAGAGTAGGGCATCTTCCATTGCCAGTTCATCATACTTTGCTCCAACGCTCGTATTTGAAGCGTTTTCAAGTGACACTTCAACAATCAAGCATTCGGTTTCATTTCCATGCAAAATTAAATATTTATTTACTTAATTCGATTACTGTATTGCTTTTCAAGTTCTTTCACCGTATCACCTTTGTAGGCAGCCTTAAGCGTACATACATATGTATGTATGTATAAGTATGCGTATCCATGTATGCTATCTATGAGGTACCTCGTCACCAAATCATGCTTCTTAGCCAAGTTTACAATAAAGTAACTGTTTGCTATGGATACTCAGTTGCCGTTGCAATACATGCCCTGTAGGGAAAGACCCGAAATACAAACTGGCGTACATTTCTACTATTCGAAACGAGAGAGGGAAAAGTACTATAAAGGCTTGGTATTTTAGAATTAAACAGAATTAATTGTACTTCTTCTTAAGTCGGTGTTGTGTTAGCAGGTCTTGACTTTTCCAGCCTAGTGATTCCCATGCGACTGAGGTGTGATTTGGATAAATTAAAAAGGGCACTCAAAGCAGTGAGCTGCGGTGAATTGGCCCTTTCCGTATGCAGGGCAGAGGTGTGGATTGTTCGTATCTAGTCTGATTCCGCATGAGTTGAACCTGCTGCACTAACCTCAAAGTGTATTTGACTAGTCTGAGTCTTGTTTTAGCGGAAGTTCGAATTCTGCGGAACTTATTGCTGGACGGCGATCTCCAAGCTTAATGTTTCCGTGTTGGGTGGTGTTTGTAGATGTAACCGTTGCATAAACTATTCAAATGTATCAGAAACTCTGCAACACAACATGCTGTTTCTACAGAAGTAGATTGAAATCCAGAATTGAGGCGGACGAAGCTCTGCCTCGTCCACGTCTGCTGGTTGTGTTCTAAAAACGGCATTCACAGATCGAGAGTCGGTGTAGGTCGACACTGACTCCCTGTGAATGCATTTTATGGCATATCGGCTGTCGGATCCAGAGGATGCTTTATGAACCTCTGGACTTCGTCATCGTGTATTTATTGATTCGCTGACAGGAGGAAACACTCTGGCGCAGTGAGCAGCACTGTATTCTGATAGGATTGAAAATTTGTTCACCGCGAGTTATTCGTGCCGCTGTCCATTCGGGGATTGTAGTTGCATGAGTAGCGCACCTGGACCAGTCTGTCGAAAGTTACAGGCGAATGAGCTGAAGGTGTCGGTTCTACAATACCCGACCGACAGGGGAACGAGCCGATCAAGGATGATTTACTCAGCATAAACCATCCACCGAAATGTTGGAAATGAGCCGCAGCAGTTTTATCATAGCTGCTGTTGTTGTTGTTGTCGGTGTTGTTGTTGTTGTTGATGTTGTAGCGCCCAGATCGGTCACCAGAGCGCAGTTGGGCTATTGTGGTCTGAGTCTCCTGAGGCAGACGAAGTTCTGTCTCGTCCACGTCTGGTGGCGGTGTGCCCAGAACGGCATTCACAGGTCGGGAGTCTAGATAACTCGAGACTGTGAATGCCTTCAAAGGCCTGTCGAAAAGCTGTCGGGTCCACCGGTTGTTTGATGAGCCTCTGGACTTGTCCGTCAGTTCGTAGAGATGCCTCCTGACGTGCCTGGGCGAAGGCTCTTCTGCAAGGAGTTGTATGTTTGGGTGACCAGGTCTGTGACTCCCAACCAAAAACTGCTTTCAAACCATTGTGTTATGCTCCTTAATAAGGAGCATGTGGCTCTCGTCGTGCAGGTGGTGTTGCGGCGACATCAAAAGGCATCCGGTCGCTGTGCTGAGTGCCGTGTTCTAGCAAGTCTGCAGCTTTATCCACTGCATCCTACTAGTCCCCGGTGACCACACGGGCGCTGCATAGTTCAGAACCGGCCTGCCAATTGCCTTGCACGATGCCAGCAACGTTGCTTTGTCTTTGCCCCAGGTGCTACCGGCTAGCGACTTGAGGACCTTGTTGCGGGCTTTTACTCTGTTGACAATTGCGGTTGTATGCGCCGAGAAGGAGAGCAGACGATCGAAGGTTACTCCGAGTATCTTCGTGAATTCCCAGTTGTAGTCTGACCTCCTTCATCCAGGTGGTGTAAAGTGTGGCTGAGGATGTTTTAGGGGAGAGTGTTAGGCTCCGTGCACTGAAGAAGCGAGAAAGCTCGGGGAGATAACAGCTTACTTTCGAGCACAAGTAATCAATTCCATTCCCAACCGCCATTATCGAACACTCGTCAGCATAAGAGACTATCGAGACTCCCTCTGGTGGTTGAGGGAGCTTTGAAATGTAAAAGTTAAACAGTAATGGGGAAAGGACACTACCCTGTGGGACCCCCTGTTTTATTTTCCTAAGTTTGCTCGATTTGTCTCTAAAAGTTACTGACGGGTGACGACCACTCAGATAATTCGCCAGCCACAGTTTGAGTCCCTGTGGGAGAGAGAAGGCCTCTATGTCTTTTAGTAGCGTTGAATGGCTGACAGTGTCAAATGCCTTAGACAGCTCCAGCGCTACTAGAATGGTTCTCTCACAAGGGCGGTTTCGGTTAAGGCCACGAGTTATCTGGGTATATATGGCGTTAAGTGCTGTTGTTGTGCTGTGCACTTTACGGAACCCATTCGGATGCTTCGCTGGGGTCAGGTAGTTCGTAAAATACGGGAGTAGCAAGGCCTCTAATGTCTTCGCTACCGGTGAAAGGAGGGTTATCGGACGATGGAATCTCCCTTGTTGGCTGGTTTCGCCGGTTTGAGCAGTGGGACCACTCGATCGTTCGACAGGCTTGAATGCCGAGGATAGTGGTGCAGAAGTCACCAACTACCATACGGTTTCCACCTCTGAGGAGGAACTAAATATTTTTCGCTTCTACATGAAATATTTCTGGAACTGAGCCAGTTGTGTCCAAGATTAAGAGATGGCTTAGTTAAAATGATGACACTACAAAAAACATCGGTAAGAATCCAAATTCAACTACAAAATTTCTCACAGGGACGGTTTCTTTTCGAAGCCAATATTCCTGTTGAGCGGCTGCATATTCAGTATATTTCCTACAGGGAAAGACAGCACATAAGTGTGTAGGAGGAAAATCTCTTCGTTGCTTGCACAAATATCTACCCGTAATGCCATGGGTGGTAGTTTAAGCTGAAGAGGTAAGGGTTTTTGTTGTTTTTATGAATGAAATTCGTTGTGCTTACATATGTATGTACATAAAATCATCGTCATTTAGAAATGCTGCTGAAGCGCATATGCATGTACTTACATTCATACATACAAACTGACGAGTAGACAATTTTTAAATAAATAGCGTTATTGTTTATTGAATGATTCAGTTTGCTTCGGTTTATCCATTAAATTGAACTCGAGTGCATTGAAGTGAGGCTCATTTTATTTGCTCAGGTTAATTTATGCTGATGATTATTCGACGCGCCATCCATCTCATATTTTGCCAAGTTTTTAATAATAACGTATGTATTTATGTATGTATGTAAAGAAACTTAACTCATACCCTCTAGCCACTTGATACAAACATAAAAACATACTTTACATATATACATTCATATACATATGTATATGAATGTGCATATCTATGTTCACATTTACGAACGTTCCATTGATCATGGAACTTCGTTAACTACTTTTTGATTACTCATTTATGCATGCTTGTAAGAATATAGAGCACGCGCCAATCTAGAAAAGAAGAAAAAGGGAAAATATCATTGCCATTGCTTTGTTACATACTACACCAAATCTCAGCAATGGCTATGTCAACAGAATTGACCCACAATAGGGTTACATTTAAAAAAATACTAACGCCTGCAATCCATAACATTAGAAAAGTGTAAAGTTAAATGGACTAAAAATTTATTTATTTGTTTCGTTCATACATAAATTTACAAAATTACATAAAAGAATACGTATGATAAATATGTATAAAGTTAATACAGTGTTCGGTAAAAATTTATTGCATAAAGATTTTTTAAGCGGAATACTTAAGGACGGTAGAATTTAAATTTACTTTTTTCCGTAGAAAAACTGGAATGTCTATAGTTTCTTAACAGTTCTAATTTTCTATAAAAGACAAGGACGAATTACTACTG
>NW_016181698.1:0-6177 GCF_001687245.7 Rhagoletis zephyria | reverse complement strand
ATTTATTTTTAACACACACTATGTTGAATTCTTTTCGGATTTTTTTAAAATTGCACATAAAAATAGGCATTCAAATACTTGAGTTCGAACGGATTTTCATAGGCAACAAAAAAAAAACCAATAAGCGAGATTCCTGCAAAATACATAGAAAGCCGAGTGTTTTGAAAATAGAAAATAGAAATGAAAAACGTTGAAAATTTTGATAATTAAACAGCCATTGGCCTACGCGGCGACAAACATTCCGGCGATAACACGCTGAGGGGCACCAAAAATAGCTAAACACAATCGGCGAATAAGCCGATAGCGAGTGGAAAGGCAAATGTACATACATACATACATACGTATGTATGTAGGTATGTATAAATGAAGGATAGACTTTTACGGGCGGGGAGGAACTTATAAGAAATTTAGCTTAGAGCTTGATGATTCTTAGATTTGGTTATACATAGGTTGAGGGATTGTTAAGTGAAAAAAAAATTATGAAGGGTGCAGAAACACTTCGCTCAAAAAAAGCGTTTTTCATACTTTGACAATTCGGCTGCAAACAATTCGTTACGAATGACTTGACTTTACATATACGCGCCGGCTATGATTGATGATTGATGTTTGAAAGCTAATGGCAGAAGTAGTTACTTGGCGCGTAAAACTGTATTTGAGTTGTTTTATTTTTATTTATTTTATTTTTATTTTTTTTTATTCGAAATTACTGACTCGTTTTACTTATTGGCAAAGTTTGATTGTGATACTATTTTTTTTTTAAATCAGTTGAGTAATCGATAATGCTATTCGCTGCTTTTTTTCACATCGAAAAAATCTCATATTTTTAAATTGTAGCATTTCAAAAAAAACCCCATTGATTTCACAAAAACTACTACTTCCGTTTTCCAACAATTTTGCGCGTTCAAAAATTATTCGCCGATTTTCGCTTTACTTGCCGAAACGACCGCCGTACTCAACTGAAAACGCCAACTAACACCCAAACGGTGGACCTGCCGCCAGCGAGCCAGCCAACCAGCCTAAGTTGTGCTCATCTTTAACCAGCACATTTCTTATAGTCACACTATGTGCGTATACCTATGTACATATGTATAAACATACCTATAGACACATACCACATATATTATGTGTGTCTCCTATCGAGCCCCTCGCAATCTTATGCCGAATTTGCCTTCCAAGTCCTCCTCGCAAAGATCACCCAGCCACATAGCCGCAAAATCACGCGTACTTTAAAAATAATTTCTAGTGTAAAAATTCGTTTTTCAATTACTTTTATTTGAATTTTTATTTTTAAATATCTATGTACGCGTACTTGATGGCAACCGCCGGCGATCGTCTGCGGTGGTAGCACACATGCATACATACATACATACATGTACATATGTGGAAACGTGCGACGCGACAACCCGGTGACAATGCGCTCGACGAAGTCGAAAAAAGACTCGTCATTTCGAAAATGTGAATTTCGAAAGCGTCATTTTCGCATTATTTTTGTTGTTGGTTCTCATGTTTTTTTTTTGTGCCTGTTATTGTTTTTGAGTCTTCTATTGCTAGTATTTTTGCTTGTTTTATTTTGATTTCGGATTCGCCGCTGTTATGGTCTATGCTAGAGATGGGCGCGGGATAACGGGACCTGCGGGGCACACGGTACCGATTTCAATTTGGCCGGGATGGGCGGTATCGGGAAGGTCTGTGAAATTTTGTGCGCGGGACGGGACCAAAATCCTTTCCCGACACTCCCGACAAAACCGCAACCGCAGCAAATTCGGAAAATCTTCCTTAAAAACGATGTGTGAAATATGGGCTTTTTTATGTTTTATTGGGACGAAAACGAACAGCAAAGCAAAACAAAATAATCGGATGATGCCCGATCTATCATTATTAATTTTTTTTTGGTTTTTATAATTAATTTGAAGGACATGTGAATTTTTCTTAGTGATAGATTTCGGGACCCACGGGACCCGCGGTACAATTCTGAAAAACGTCGGGATGGGCGGGTTCGGGACTTAAAATTTGAATTTCGGGATGGGCGGGATCGGGACTAAATATTTAGTCCCGTACCCATCTCTAGTCTATGCGTATATGCCCGCTCTCGAGCGACTAAAAATAACTTACAACATAAAATATATTCAAATGGTATACAAAAGCAAAAACAAATACGAAAAAAATGTTGTTGCTGCCTATTTATAGAGAATGTAAGGAAACATTACAAAAATAGCAATAATGCATGTGGGCCGGCCGGCACAGCAGCGCTCAGAGCACCAACAACATTGCTCGCATCAACTAGCAGCCAATAACAAATAAAACAATAGTAAATATGTCATTAAGTGATGAGTAAGCACTTTTGTAAATGGAGGGGACTATTTCTATTAGAGGTTGATTGAACATAATTTTTGTCCAGATGTTGGAACAAACCATAATGTACGTACGTATATAGGTTGATGCAGATCTTTGACAGCAATTTTTTTTGTTACAAAGGAAACGCCCGATAATGAATCGCCATGTCTGAACTCTCGCTTGGCATCGAACGGTTCGTTGAGATCCTTCCCAATTCTGACGAAGCTCAGGAAGTTCAACAACACTTTCGGGGATGGCGAGTGAATGTGCTTAAGCTGTGGCCACATTGAACCTAAAATTCTCTCAAGTCTTCTGCAGACTATGTACATCACACTCGATGAGAATGTGCAGTGGTATCTCGCTGGTTGAGTCGCAGACCCAGCACAGATTATTTGAACATATCCCCAGCTTAAATAAATAGATGTACTTTTAGTCTGCACTGTCTGGTAAGGAACCTGTTAATGAAGCTTAAGAATCTCCTCTTTTTATACGCTCCCAATGATTTCTTTGTCGGACGCATTGCTAACGAACTATACCAGTTTATATTCCTTAATAAGTGCCTCTCCCACCTAAACTATTCCTTGACAATATATGGAGAAGAGCTGGACGCCAACTGGAGTGATGACTGCCACCTCTCTAACTAGATAGTCCGCCGTCTCCTTTGCCCTATATTCCCTTGTGGCCAAGTACCCACACTTAATGGATGTTATTTTGCCTGCGAAGTGAGCAATGCTTCTCAGCGCACTCAAGGGCTAAAGACGGTTTGATTTCATAAGGTAAGAGAGCCTTAAGAGTGCCGTCTGACGGAATTTCTGGTAGTATTGCTTAACGTCATATTACACAACCATTTTAGTTTCACGGGGAGACCGAATTCATCCCGACATAAAGGGACCTTCTTTTCATGCTGCCGAAAGCAGCTTTGGAATCGACAAAGGCGCTAGCGGCCTTAGCTGTATTAAGGTAGTGATCCGGTGCAACGTAGGTTGGAACGCATTGCTAGCTACCTGTTCTGTGCCGCGACGAAATCGATCAGCCTCTCTCCGATGTGGGAAGTGTTGTGATGCGGGCTAAACTTTACGCCTGTTAGACCAAGTATGACTAATTTGCCCATCCGTTTGACCCTCATAGGAACGCTTCTTGGTCTTATCGCCTTTCTCCTCCATCGGGGCTCATATTATTGAATTAAGTCCTTGTGTGGATCGTGACAATTCGTTCGCTCGGAGTGAGCTATGGGGAGATTCTGTAACAAAGTACCAACAATATTTTATTGTAGCTAACTTATTACAAAATTTCCCCCTGAAGAAGGAGTGTCGACATCTCCGCACAACCACAGAACCCAAAACAAAATGATGTGCCGTATCGTGGTAGCTATAATAGATGTCATTGCTTTTCATTTACCTCGGTGATATTCAGCCTAGTATGACATGAAATCCAGCAATTGGGTAGAGGCAGTTTCCCTTTAGAGGGTCCAGACATTCGAGGTGCATATCTGTAAATAGTACCCACAGTCCTTCTACCGTTTTCGATGATTGTTAATGTGTGGGGTGGTCACCTTCTGAGACTAGTTTGCTTTTTTCACTAGATTGGATTTTAACGGAGCGTTCAACCCAATGCCAAGAGGGCACATTTATACAGCGAACTACTTACTTAAAGACAGACGCCTCCTGACAGCCGCGCTGCACTTACTGGTGAACAGACACTGCTAACTTCAGTGAGTACTTAAACTGAATAGGCCGCTGCGGCTTCGTTGACATTGCCTAAGGCTCCACACGGGTTGGTTACCGCATCTCACATATGGGTTGTCACGAACAGCGTTTGGCAGTAAGAAAAAAATAGCAGGATGATTCAGAAAGAAGCTGGCTTGTGTGTTATGTCGCAATCGGCCTGATATCAAGGTTAGTCCACCGAAGCTAAGGACCAGATAGCTCATCAGATCAGCTTATAAAATTTGAACCTTACAGAAGCTTTTTATGGTACAAAACGAATTTTTTGAATGGAAACCATGCGAGTTTATGCATACCCCTGAGGTAACCTATTAAATTGTCGAATGGAAATATTTTTATTTCTCCAAGCTTGCAAATAGAAGGTTTCCTCAAGGTCCGCAAAACCTAAAACAAATGAGTAGGCCTTTGTTTAATGCGACCGAAATCTCCTATCACTGTAATTTTTTTAGGACTGGAAACCGGTAGACATCGGAGAGGTCTTAATCCCGATAATATGCTATATGGGGTAGCAGTTTACTCAGAATTTTCAGTGGTATATTAACAGAAGTTAGTTGGCAGCACTGCTGCTGCAGTGTAGCATTTAAAGCTCATTAAAGTTCATTCGGGACATTGGTTGCATTTATCTGGCCGAGGCTTCATCAGTTGTGTTCAGAAGTATTTGTGGACTAGGTCAGGCCTATTTTATAATCATTTTGAAACTAGTTCAGGATCAGGACTATTTCGTGACCTTTTCAAGACTTGTTCGCGATCATTTCGGAACAAGTTCGCGACTTTTTCGACCGTTTCAGGGCCTGTTTAGGACTATTTTAAAATCATTTCGGGATCATTTTGGAACCGTCTTGGGATATGTTTAGTACTATTTGGGTGCTATTTCAAGACCATTTTGGGACAATTTCTGGATAGTTCACGATTATCTTCGCACCATTTTGGAGCTATTTTAGGACTAGTTCAGGTGCATTTCATGACTAGTTCGGCATCCTATTAGAACTAGTAAGGGCCCATTTCGTGAACGTTTCAAGATATGTTCGAGATCATTTCGGGACAAGTTCTTATTCCGAACCACTTCTGAACAGTTCTAGTTCGAGATCATTTCGGGGTTAGACTTCTTAAAAGCCATAATTTTATACTCATTTTCGTTGTTGGTGTTTCCGACAGGGTAGGAGTATGATGTAGTGTGGAACGATGTAATGTGGAACGAACCAAATTTGACAAGGGATGACGGAAAATCGTTCCACATTCCATCATAAAAAAGCCAATCTTGGGAACGAGCTACGGACCTTTGCGTGTACCTAACCGCTTCATTGACTTAGAGAGTTTATAGAGAAAGCAATCCAAAAAGCTCTTCATTAAGTCTATCATAACTCTCTTGATCTAATAGAATTCCGACTGTAATCATTTTGGTCATGTGCCGTTAAATGCTACATTGTATATGTATGTATGTATAAGATCTGTAGAGTATTGAATTTTACAAAGACCGGCGTATCGTTTTTCTCAGCAAGATGCTTTCAATAAATTCGCTGTATGGAATCTCAAGTGTACGAATCGAATTCGTAAGAGCTAAGCGAATAATACAAGTGGCACTAAGTGCACAGGAAACGGAAGACGACAGGAATTAACACTGAATATCCACTCAGACGAAAGTCCTTAGACTTCACTTTTCGGCAAAGGAAGCAAAATGAGGCGAGTGCTTTCACACACACACACACACGCTTCTAATCATACACATACATATGTATGCATGTATGTATGCACACTCACACAGTGAGTTGCACAACAAGGCAGGAAAAGGAGACCACAGACAGACGGGACAGACAGAATGTCTGCGCTGCATTGATGTTGTGCGACCACAGAGACGTGCGACAGACGGTATATTCGTGACGGTGTCGTCGCCGGCGCCGGTAGCGGTAAATGCAACAACAACAACAACAATGATATGGCACTTTAGGCAAAATAACGGCAGACTGACAGCTATGCATTTGCGGTAGATGACAGAAAAAGACGACAACAACAACTCGCTAAACAATGCACCGAACTATGGCAGTACAATGAGTTGCATAAAATGTGGCATGATACTACAAAAGCGAAAACAACAACAACAACAACAACACAAAGACCAACA
>NW_016181697.1:0-6177 GCF_001687245.7 Rhagoletis zephyria | reverse complement strand
TGTTTATTGTCATTGCAAAAGCTAAGCGAGCTGGAAACTGAATTTTTTTAAATTGGAAAGGCATATCAGAAGGGATTAAAGGGGTCGGGTGACTTGCGGTTCCAAAGTTATGGCTGAAGAAAACGTCCACGCCCATGTTATGTGCTACGCTTCCTTTTACAAACTCATTTATATATACCTTACTATAAGTACCTACCATAGATATGTTTCCTTACCAAATTTCAGGTTCATGTGACTTATGAGTCCGAAGTTATGGCTGATTAAAAATTCCATGATTATGAGATGAGCAACACCCCCTTCTACAAACTAATTTATTTATATCTTACTATAAGAACCTACCATAGATATGTCTACATACTAAATTTCAAGTTCGTGGGACTTATGGTTCCGAAGTTATGGCTGATTAAAACTTCAAAGCCTACTGGATGTGGCACGCCCCCTTTTATTAACTCATTTATATAAGCTTTACCATAAGCACCTACCATAGATATGACCTCATATCAAATTTCAAATTCATGCGACGTATGGTTCCGAAGTTATAGCTGAAACAAAATTCCGCGCCTATGGTATATGCCACGCCCGTTTTAGAAACTAACTTATATATATCTTACTATAAGCGTCTCCCATAGACATGTCTTCGTACTAAATTTCAAGTTGTTTTGACTTATGGTTCCGAAGTTATAGCTGAAACAAAATTCCACGCCCAGGGGATGTACCACGCCTCCTTTACAAACTCATTTATATACACCTTACCATAAGCGTCTCTCATAGACATGTCTTCGTACCAAATTTCAAGTCCTTTTGACTTATGGTTCCGAAGTTATAGCTGATTAAACATTTGCAGGCCTTTTGGAGGTGCCACGGTCCCTTGCGAAAATTACGATATATTTGCAAATAAAACCATACCTATAACCTTCCCGGGGTAAAAACAAATAAGTCTGCAAAGTTTCGTGCGACTCCATGTCGTGGTTCAAAAATTATAAGGTAATAAACAAGCAGACATTCACATTTATATATATAGATAGATTTGTCAACAACGTGCATTATCCAGAATTTTATATTTTAATAGTTTCCTTGAACCTTGATTACACAGTGCTACAAAACAAAGTCGTGAAATACACCCAAAACAAAACCTAGTGAGAGTTGCACACTGACCGGAAAATAAATTTGTTTGGTTTAAATTCTAAAAAGAAAGTTATCATTTTCAAACTTTAAAGATGTTCTTCATGTTATCAGCAAGTTATGGTAAGACTTTTGGGCCGATAAGAAAACCTGTACGCCCCGCCTTCCCCTCCCCCCATATATAACGTTACTTTTCAACGATAACATTTTTCATAACTTTTTTAAAACTTGCTTAAACCCCTTTAGTGTGGCACCCATATTATGATACATATTTCAAATATCTAATCGCCACAATTCAAGCTGAATTTGCTTGTTTAAGCATGTGGCAACCCTACTAAATATAATTCTGAATAAAGCCTTTCAAACATATTTCGATTGATTCCAATCTCCTTCAAACACCTCAAAAATAGCTTAAATATTCAAAGTGTAACGTTAACGACAAAAATGTTGAATATATGGTCTTTAGTTGTGTCTCACTTTAATTGATTTCATTAAGTACTTAAAAAAATCATAACTTCTTAGTACTTAGTGTTGTTAAAAATGTTAGGTTATTTCTGACCTCGCGGTCTAATGGGCCAGCCTTGCCGCCATATACGTTCGCCTCTGTGTAGATCTGTGGTATATGTGGTGGTTACGTTGAATGCCATTTCTTGAGCTATGCCTCGAATAAAAAAATTAGTTTCTAATCAGTTTATCCTGATTGGAGGTTGTGCAAGTTTAAAGGGGTGCTATTCTGTTAAGCCATAATCTTTTAGAGTTGCCCATTAGTTGAGCGATGATTATGAGGACGTCATTACTTGCGAATTTTACTGTGGACCGTAGGGCTTTCGAGGATTACCCCCGATGGTAATTTGTTGGTGGTTAAACTCTGGTTAAGTTATTTTCTGAATTAGAATGCGAACTTTTCATTGACATTTAGAAAGGATTCCTCACAACTATACCTAACTATACATATGTATATATTTATTTAGATGAAAGTGATGAAACGTTGTCTACATCATTTTGCTAAGGCATAGGCCTTTGGTAGGGAATAAGCAATGAATTCAGATTCATTAGCAGATCAAATACCTTTAAATTGCATTGACAATGCGCAAATTTAAAGGTCGACTACGGCAGGATGCTACTTCTCGGTAGTTGACTCCTGGCACTACTACTCACCAACCCCAGCATATTGGAATCCCTTTTAAGTTCCTTAATTACTCATTATTTCTTAAAATCTGAAAAACAAAATATTTGTCGGACAGCTTAATGACCCAATTACTTTCATCGCCAACCTAGCGACAATAGAGCCTTTTATTTTGAAAGTGACATGAAATTACTTCATGCCGTTTGACTTCTGGGTTGTTCGTTAAATTTCATCAGCGAAATTTACCAAGTTTTTCCCATTAGTTTATGACGGTATCCCGATTTGCAGATGCATTCAGTAAGAGATAACCAATAATTTAAGCATAAGAGGTGGAAAGGACTTATGCAACTTACAAAATAATCGGAAAATTACAAAAATCGAAAATTCTTGTAAAACAGAAAATTCGTAAAGTGGCGATATCGATATGAAAATTGTCAGTTACGGATACCAGAATAGCACTACAGATCAAAATGGTGCGACTAAAGTGCCAACAAAAAGTGCTCGCCGCGCCGCTGCTTCGTCACCCGTGGACTTTAAAGCATTCATCTGTATGCAGGGGAATAGGAGAAAAAATTTGTAAAAAATAGCGTTCTTCGAAAAAAACAAAAACGTGGACTTTACCGGTTTTGTTCCAAAAATTTTTTTGAAGTGAAAGTGGTTTAGCGGCGGTTGGTTGGTTGGTTGGTAGTAAATTGGCAAATTCAACGGAAATTGCACCCGGAAATGGTGCAACGGAAATTATGCAACGGAAATGGTTGGGGCTGAAACAAGTGCTTCTTGTGTGTATTCATATGGTATTAATTTAACAAAAATATGCTAATAAAAGGTTAAAAAATAACACTTAGAAAAAGACCAATACAAGAATGAAAGTATAGGTGCCTACGTACATAGACAAAGAAAGGGATAAAGGCTAAGGTAAAAATAAAAACAAAAAAAAAATCGTAAAGAAAAAGGCAAAAATGAAGACCAAGGTAAATTTAAACACTTTACTTTACTTTAGGACAAAGGTGAAGGGGAACATGTAGATGAAGAAAATGATAAACATAAAAGTACCAAAAGTTGCTTCTGTCGAAATCGCTAGGATTAATTCGCATGGAGTGTTAAAAAAGCGCACTTTGTGCTCGAATATCTTACTTTTCTGTCGGGAAATGTAATTCTGAAATTTTAATTTTCAAATTACTACGGTGTATTTTTCTCAAAAACATATGACTCACAACACATGATTTATAAAAATATATCTCATTTATAAACAATATATAATATAATAATATAAAATGTCTATCATACTTGGGCGTACAAAATTTTTGATTCTTATTTCCCTTACGGCCCTGAATTTTTCAGCAGTGTGGCTAAGGAATTGAGTAGTCCACTTGGAAACAGCGTTATGTGATTTTATAATAGAACGCCATAAACGACTACGAAAACAAGTAACATTTAAATTGAATCTTTTTTCTTATTACCGGAAAATTTGGATAAATAAGAGCCTTATAAAATTGTAACATAACATAACATGACATAAGATAATATTAACAGGTTATATGACTTAAAGCAGTTTTCTAAGTTCATCAGAAGATGTATACTTTTGAAAAATTATAAATAAGTATGAACGCGACTTTTGGAAGAAGAGTTAACATTTGATACTATTTTTTTCACAATATAAAAAGATTTTGCACTGTGTTGCTAGTGGACATGAAATGACTTTAAATACAGGTACGTAATCCACCAAAAACTAAAAATCGAAAAAATTTTACATAGCGCACTTTGCGAGTGGACTACTCAATTCATCAATATTTATTCAAAATTGATATATACAATCGCTCTTTAGCATAAAAAATAGTTTTTCCAAAAATTTTAGGAAAAAGGGGGTAGCACCGCCCTCTTATATCATATATGTGTATCTCAAAAAGTATTTCACCGATCTTTGATATACACATTTAGCCTGGCCTCCTTAAGCACCGTGTCGGACTTGACCGGTCTCGACCAAATTTACACACATTGCGCCTAGGCTATTTAAGTGCCATATTGAAAAGTTTTGAAATCGGAAAAAACCACGGGCTCCACCAACGTAACGGTAATTTCAAAAAACTCAATGCTCACTCTCAAATCAAAAACTATATTTTAGGGGGATTACGTTTTGTCCGACTGTGTATACCAAATTTGGTCGAGATCGGTCAAGTATTTTTGAGATACACATATATGATATACGGGGCGGTGCCAGCCCCATTCTCCTAAAATTTTTGGAAACCCCAGTTTTTTGCTACTGTATATATCGATTTTGAATAAATATTGATGAATTCCTTAGCCACACTGCTCAAAAGATCTGAAAGTCCGGTACATAAACAATATAAATTCAGGGCACCTTAGTCTGTATGTATATTATTCCATGAAAAACTAAACCAAAAGCTTTGGGAATCACACGCTCAGTCTCCGACCTGTGGTTATCTAAAAAAGTATGTATATCAGTAGATCGAAAATCACTTCATACTTCTCTTCCCTTTACATACTATTTTATTCTAGTAATTCACTAAAAACGCCAGTTGTAAATATAAATCAAGGTGCATCACGTCAGTATTCGAAGCGAAGCATATGTTATAGTATGAACATATGTATGTATGTATATTATATCCATACTTATACTATATATTTACATATGTAAGTGAAATAGCGGATGTAAAAAATAACTATAACTTTACATGTCATAGCCGCAATTATCTCTCGTGATTTTATGGACATTTTTTGCCAATATTTTATTGAAACCATTGTGCCCTGATGGATTTACAAATTAATGTCGTTAAATAATCTATGTACTATCATTGCATACAAACATACTGGTTACTGAGTTGGTGTGCCCACGCGTATACGTAATTATAAATACAAAATCGCCATACAAACATTGAAACAAAAGAAAAACATACAACAAAACGAAAAAAAAAACAATGCAAAAATAATAGGTTCTGTAAAGATTATGCATAGCATGAAATCGAAATATAGAAATATAAATATTATTTTTCAATCAGCAATCAGCGGCAACAATCAAAGGCAATTAAAATTTGTAATAGCCTGAGGTAGGGGCCAGGTCTAAAATAAGGTGGCACGTTGGTAAAGAGTTATTTCCGAAGTGTAGACAACCATAAACATAAAAATAAATTTCAATAATAAATAGAAGGCAGTGATAAAATTTGTTGTACATATGAATGTGTATACGTGTGCATTGTGTACGTAGTAAAATTCCTTGTCTTAAATTACAAGCCCTCATAAAATTTCCTGAATTAAAGTTAAATGTGCGGGGAGAAACTTACTAAATGGCTTAATTCTTGTAGCACATGTCCTATAAATACCAAGAGGCATTCCGAGGCTATACTTTATTTATATTCATTTACGTTAATTAGTGACAGAAAGCCCTTTTAGGGAAATCCACTAACAAAAAATTCGTATATTTATAAAAATTTACTTGACAACGTTAATTCCCTTGGACCTGTAACCGACAAAGCTGGCAAAAATATTCACAAAAAAATTATTTTTAATATACTCAAAAAACCTCTGCTCTGCCGTGAAAATGAATTTGGTTTTAACACTTGATGTAGTCGTATACTCACAAAATTGTGTGTATTGTGTTTTTTTTTGCAAATTTCGTATTAAAATATGGCTTATATTTTAGCGAACCTCATTTGTGTAAATCCAAGTACGAAACCTTGTACGAAAATCAGAAAAAAATCTGCAAAGTTTAATCCAAATTGCAAACATTTTAATAAGATTTTCTAATTAAATTTTAGGATAATAATGAGCAACTTTCAAATGTCCAAAACCACGCCTTGAATTTTGACAATTTCTTTAATTGTTCACGCATTTTTTTCATATAAGAAAAATTCTGAAAAGAATTTATATGAAAACAAGTAAGAGCAGCGCTGTCTTCGGCTATGCCGAAGGCT
>NW_016181696.1:6005-6177 GCF_001687245.7 Rhagoletis zephyria | reverse complement strand
CTCGATGTCTTCTAGTAGCGTGGAATGGCAGACGGTGTAAAATGCCTTTGACAAGTCCAGCGCTACTAGGACCGTGCTCTCACAGGGGCGGTTTCGATTTAGGCCACGAGTTATTTGGGTGTTTATGGCGTTAAGTGCTGTTGTTGTGCTGTGCACTTTACGGAATCCGTGC
>NW_016181696.1:1112-5990 GCF_001687245.7 Rhagoletis zephyria | reverse complement strand
TCACAGGGGCGGTTTCGATTTAGGCCACGAGTTATTTGGGTGTTTATGGCGTTAAGTGCTGTTGTTGTGCTGTGCACTTTACGGAATCCGTGCTGGCGCTTCGCTGGGGTCAGGTGGCAAGTGAAGTATGGTAGTAGGGCCTCAAGCGTCTTCGCGACCGGGGAAAGGAGCGTTATCGGGCGATAAGAGTCTCCTTTGTTGGCGGGCTTCCCCGGTTCAGGAATGATGAGAGTGGCCATGGACAGGTTGAGGACCTTCGTTAGGTAAGCTACTCCCTTAGGCCCTAAATGTTTTAGCATCAGCATACAGATTCCGTCGGGTCCAATGGCTTTGGAGGCTTTCGCCCTCCCGATGGCCCCTTCACTTCACAGCTGGTGAAAACCAGTGGTGCACTGTTTTTTGGCAGCTTATGCAGCCTCCTGGTCACTCGACGATTGGCCTTGTCTACCGAAGGGTGCAGTGTGAATTGCCTACTAAAGTAGGTGCGCATTTCTTCGGGTCCGACGAAGCGCGACCTTCGAAAGAGATTTCCAGAGTGACAACCCTGCGGAACTGGCGTTCGCCAGTTTGTGTGTTTGTGGGTGTGGGAAGGTCGGCGAAGCTGCTCTCGGTGACTTCCGCGAAGCCGTCCCAATCAGCTTTGTTGAAGTTGGTGTAGGTTCGGTGGTCCGCGGGAGCAAAGTCGGTGGGCTTATTGATCGAGAAGACTATGGGTAGATGGTCTGATGCTAGTGTTAGCATAGGTCGCCATGAGATGCTATTGATCAAACCAGCGCTAGCAATTGTGAGGTCTGGCGAGCTGCTGCAGCTAATCCTGGTGGGGGCGTCGTCGTTCATGGTGCAGAATGTCGAATCGTCTATCTGTTCAGCCAAAAGGTTTCCCCTACGATCATTGGCCAGGCTTGAGTGCCATAGATCGTGGTGCGCGTTGAAGTCACCTACTACCATTCGGTTTTCACCTCGTGAGTAGCGCACCTATGTCAGGGTAATATCCTGCCGGGCAGCAGGTGACAGGGGGTTGAATATTTCGAGCACGACATCGCCGGACCGGACAGCTATGCCCTGACATTCTAGGGTGGTGTCCCTCGGGTCGATGTCTTCTTCAATAAGCCGATACTGCACTGTGTGGTGTAAGATGGACGCTAGTCCGCCACCATTATCTCGCTCGCGATCTTTACGGAGCACATTGTAGGCGGCGCAACCCAATAGAGTTGAGTTGCTGTGCAACTTCGTTTCTTGGACCGCAGGGTTGGGAGGTTTGCTGCTGCCCAGAGGAGCTTCTCGGAGCGGTGCAGGCTCTTCGGGTGTTGGGTGCGTTACGCAAGCGGGTAGCCGTGGAGGCTGATTGTGCCGTTTGGCTTGAGCAGCAGGGAGCCACATAGCTTGTGGTCCACTCCCGGTGAGACCTAAGACCAGAGCAGGTTCTTAGGTGACTCCATCCGTTGCATGAATTGCACCTAACCGAAGTGGAGTTTGGATGGAGTCGATTCTGGCAAACACAGCAGAAATACGCTTCTGGTCCGGGGTTGGGCTCTACGCCCGCCCGGAGAAGAAGGATGCAGAGCAATCCGACTGCAAGGAGTTGCTCCAAACAACAGCCCTTGGTCGGGTAGGGTTGGCATATCAATGGCTTCAGTTGAACGATATTCAAGAGATCACACGACTCATTTAGCGAATGTACGGGAAAATTTTTCATCCTGTACGGCAGCAGGGATCCTTGGCGCTCTTATAACAGAAAACGCTCATCTGTGCTCTTATGTTTCCTTATAAGGACTTATATTGGCTTCCACATATTGTAGTTGCAAGATCAAAGAAGATTATGCACGCTTGGCAAGGAATAAGACCATCGCCAAAATTCATGGCATCGAGAGGAATTAGTATTCCATATGGCATGAAAGCGCTACTATTTTTGGCTTATGTAAGAGGAGGATTCTGCTCTTTAGTTGATTAAACTTTTTTACTTTACATAGCGTTTTTGCTTTTAAACGGAATTTTTGCATTGGTCCACGCAAAATTTGTTATTAGCGAAGCAAGCGGGAATTGGCTAGTTATGAATAATATTTCCTTGAGGATTTTTTTATATTAAATGGCTTAGTTGAGCTGTCAAAAAAGTGTCAAACAGCTCTTGCGGAGTTCGAATTTTCTCCTCCGGAATTTTCGGGGAAAATGCTACTCCCTATTGAAAGATTTCTTTCGCCGGAGAAACTGATTCCCGGAGAACAAACTCCCTGGGAGTATTCAGAATTGGGCTGACAGTGCTTGATAGTCTTGAACCTCTATTTCGAGTCACGACTAGTAGTAGATAAACGACTATTATTCGATTATCGACTTTCCATGCTACTGTGAACTCAGATTTTTCGACCGATAAGCGACTGTGAATGGTTTTTAGGCACTCATCCTTCTACAACTGTTTGTTTGTAGAAGGATGAGTGCCTAAAAACTATTCAGTCTCCTATTGAACGACAAAACGACATTCAAAATACCATAGATAATCGATAAATAGTCGTTTGTTTACTACTAGTCAACACTCGCAATGGTCGCAACAAAAATTTCCATATACGAACTTCCCTATTGATGAATTGGCAATTGTTTTACCTGCTCCCACGACATNAAAGGATGAGTGCCTAAAAACTATTCAGTCTCCTATTGAACGAGAAAACGACATTCAAAATACCATAGATAAACGATAAATAGTCGTTTGTTTACTACTAGTCAACACTCTCAATGGGGGTGTTGGTCTAAAATTTCCATATACGAACTTCCCTATTGATGAATTGGCAATTGTTTTACCTGCTCCCACGACATTCGTGTAGACGACGCGGGCCGGCTGGTTACGAATGATTTTTTTTATTGTAGATAATTTAGTTACTTTTCCTTTAAAACGAAGTCATGCACTCCCAATATAATACTTACATACGTAATGTTTTTGATGAGTTGCATTTAATCAGAAATTTTCTACTATAACTCTACCCCTTTAAATAATGGTGTTTTAAATACATTTTAACAATTAGCACAGCCGTAATGCGTGCATTACACATCAGTGTGTATGTATCAAACTGTTTACATTTGCTTATAAATACTTTAGTTGACAAATNCGTTTTAAATACATTTTAACAATTAGCACAGCCGTAATGCGTGCATTACACATCAGTGGGTATGTATCAAACTGTTTACATTTGCTTATAAATACTTTAGTTGACAAATTAATTACTCGAAACAATTTCAACCACGAAATTCAGAAATCTTAGAACATAATACATATGCGTCGATAATTTTGAAAGTGGTGTAAGTCACTTCATACCTTTAGTCCTTAAATGGCCGATTACTTATAAATAAGTTATAACTGAATGCTTCCGTAACTCGTTCTATCCTCATAAACTGGTGGCAAAACCGTTTGCCTTTGATTGAGGAAGTTAAACGAATAACCGACACGTTCAGGTGCAGGTCAAGGCTCGTTTAAATTCGAATAGAATGAAGTGACTTAGACCATTTTCAAAATTAGGGGCACATATGTATGATTACCCATAATTTATGTTTAATGCATACTTATAAATGTAAGTTTATATTTGAGTGTATATGTTTGCGTGATGTAACGATTCTTTACTGATATACATACATACATATTACTATTAATTTATCTTTTAAGTTGAAACTATTTCACTTAAATTCTTTTAATGTACGCATACATTTATACATACATATATCTGGTTCAGATGTACATAGATACGTTATTGTAGCATCATAATTTCATTAAAACGCAATATATATAATTTTTTTTTTCATATGAAGTCAATCTAAACAAAAGTATACGAACATAAATCTACGAAATTAAACGTAAGTTCATCGCTTGTGGCGTCCGCGCATGAACTGCAAAGTCTTGGCCATGAGCGGCGCCTTCTTTGCACGTACTGGCGCATGAGCTATACGACAAGAAAATAATAATTAATGATCTGAATAAAAATAAATGTTTATATTTAATAGATGTACTAACCAACTTGCGCTGCATCCCGCACGGTAGCCGCGACGCGCAGACGCGTATCTCCCACCTTGGCTGCGTTCGGCGTAACACTGGAAAGCGCTGCTACTCGCGCTGCTGGTGTGGCAANTTAGATACGTTATTGTAGCATCATAATTTCATTAAAACGCAATACATATAATTTTTTTTTTTTCATATGAAGTCAATCTAAACAAAAGTATACGAACATAAATCTACGAAATTAAACGTAAGTTCATCGCTTGTGGCGTCCGCGCATGAACTGCAAAGTCTTGGCCATGAGCGGCGCCTTCTTTGCACGTACTGGCGCATGAGCTATACGACAAGAAAATAATAATTAATGATCTGAATAAAAATAAATGTTTATTATTTAATAGATGTACTAACCAACTTGCGCTGCATCCCGCACGGTAGCCGCGACGCGCAGACGCGTATCTCCCACCTTGGCTGCGTTCGGCGTAACACTGGAAAGCGCTGCTACTCGCGCTGCTGGTGTGGCAACCATTTTGGCTTTCGTTCCGTATTGCTCCTGCTTGCGTAGAACATTGCGGGGCGGTTTCACCATGGAATCTACGAATGCCATTTGTGTTTTGCGCACAGGTGCAGCAATTATTTTCTGTGATTGTTTGATAGTCGCGGTAAGACTATTCAATTTTTGCTCTTTTTCCTCCTCGCAACGCTTTAAAAAAATAAAAAAAAAATAAAAATAAAAATATATATATATATATATATATATATATATANCTGTTTGATAGTCGCGGTAAGACTATTCAATTTTTGCTCTTTTTCCTCCTCGCAACGCTTTAAAAAAATAAAAAAAAAATAAAAATATATATATATATATATATATATATATATATATATATATATATATATATATATGT
>NW_016181696.1:0-997 GCF_001687245.7 Rhagoletis zephyria | reverse complement strand
ATATATATATATATATTTAAAATGCTCTAATAATTATTGATTGCATGCATACCAAATACATTTCACGCCAAGACTCCATTTCCATACGCTTTTTGGTACGGTAATTTCTTTGCACATGGATTTGCCATAGGCAATCGCTGTCTTCCATCATGTACGGATTGTATTCTTCAAATGTTAGTAATTGTGGTGGTGTAGCACGCTCCAAAACAGGACGAAGGACTTCGAAGGGTACACCGCCAGTATATTCCAAAGCTGTAAATGAAGCTTAGTATAAATTTTGATAAACGGTACAATATCAATAAAGCCGCACCATCGATATTCTTTTGCAGTATTCGTATGCATAGATCGAATAGTGATGGCACTTGCAACACTTGTCCAGTCTTAATACCGGAGTAGATTTTGGTACTAAAATTAAATTAAATGAACTATAATTTAGTCTTAAAATCAACAAATGAAGTACACTTGCGATCTCTTACCGCATTGTCTTCGAAGAGATGCTGTGACTTAGCGCTTCTGCATCGGTGAGTGTCCTCACAGGCTTGGGAGTGTTAACCACAGCTCCGCTATTACGGTAAACGCAGTCCATTACAGTCTTATTGTGTGGTAGCGGTTTGTAATTCGTTGAAATCGTTGGCAGCTCAAACACAATACTGGGATCAAGTGGCGCTAATTTCGCAGAAGCTGACAGAAGCTCTGGTTTCTGTAAAATTTTAGAAACAACATACATATATTTGAACTGTTGTAAAGCGATTTTTTCCTTACTTCGTCTACTGGTTTTGCGGAAGTTGAAGCTGAGGACATCGAGCTTGGTCTATATTCGTTTTTAGAGTTACTGTTGGAGCTACTGCTATGTGGCTTTTCATTCAAGGGAATCTTGCTGGGTGTAGGCGACTTGCTATTGTTAAGCAATTTTTTCGACTTCTTTGTTGGCATATTTAGCATGCCCAAAACATCAGCAAAATTCGCGCCCATAGAAGAATCGATACCTTCGTCCGCA
>NW_016181695.1:0-6178 GCF_001687245.7 Rhagoletis zephyria | reverse complement strand
CAATAAAACTACAAATAAAAAGTACCCCTTTTGACCCATCGGTCGTCATGGGTTAAGATTTTTTTGTTGCAAAAATGTGGGAAACGTATTGCAATAAATAAAAAAATCTTTTTTTTTTAAATAATCTACTTGTTTTGTCATAATTAATTTTGGCCATAAAAATGTGTCAAATTATCCATTGTGCACCCCGGCGTAGATCAGGTGAAGTAAGAGCTTCTAAATATGTATATGATAAAAAAAAAAAACATGTGTTTTTATATACATACATGTTTGTTTTTATGGAGAAATATTGTGAATGGTTCAGCTATATTATCGATTCCCCTACACTTTTCTCAGATTCATTAAGAAGTCAAAATAGCACGAAGAATGGATAATATCTTAAATCCCCCAATTTTTCTTCATTTTGTCATCCATAGGTTAGGTTAGGTTAGGAGGGCGTGTGTGGAAGATTCCATAATTTCATACGGACACAGTATTCTCTATTGTGAGTGCCCTCTTTAACCGAGTGTCAGGAGGAGACATGTACCCATAACCGAGAGAGTAGCTAAGTAATTTCAAGTCATTATTCTACTGAACCAATTACTATCCCTAATTAAGCCGATGAGATTCCACAGTGCCACCTTCACTATCTCGCCCAGGCTGTTGAAGAAGCGTAGGGCCAAGTGCTTGAGGCGCTTCTTCTGTAGACCTGGACGTCAACACAGAATGTGGTCAATTTACTCTTCCTCATTCTCATCATGGCAGCTTCTGCAGGGAGTACTTGTTGGTATTCGCCAACGTTGAAGCATTGTTGCTATAGCACAGTGTGACGTCGGTTAGTGCACACCTATTGATTTGAGTAGGTCCCTCGTCTTTTTCCTAACAAGCCGCGACCATAGTAATCATGTTTTCTCACAGTCTTCCCGTTTGTAAGACAAGTCATCAGTCGCGGCTGTGGTGTATTCATTAATTTTCCTAACGTCGTCACTAACCGGTGGTAGTGCGGAGCTATTCGCTTCTTCTAATGGAAAGACATTTTTCAATTGCACTATTTTACATCGTATTGCCTTCAGTGCTACTTGACTGTCGCCAAAGATAGTGACTTTATCTTCTGGAAGCCTACGACTAAGTAAAAAACTAGCTGCCCTATCTATAGCGTAGATCTCGGCTTGGAAGACACTACACTCGTTCGGTAGATGAAAGGTCCTTCTGGTAGAGACCGGCTTCGATTCCTTGTTCCATCTTTGAACCATCAGTGTAGATGGATATACCTCCCTCTACTACTGGCAGTCCTGCATCCCAAACAAACGTAATCCGTTCTGGCTACTTTAATTCCATTGAGCCGGCCCCTTTTTATTTAATTCAGTATTGCCGCATGCCCAACATTGGTTGGTTTCCACGTATTTGCCTCTCTGAGCCAGAGGGCGATTTTTGCGGCCATACCATGTCCCTATAGTTGGTGTTATTTGGGATCTTATTGTCTTTTACCATTGCTTTTTAAAGCTCTCACAAAAAAAGGTAAAAAAAAATGCTTGCTTGTAAATTTATTCAAAAACAAGCATCAATGTATTTCCTTTCGATAAAAGCTCTTTCGAGGCCTTCGAAACCCACATTCCTCCACAACAAACCAGAAAGTCAGCTTAACGCCAAGATAAGTAGAGCTAAAGTACTAACCCACTACCCTCGCAATTAGGCAATTGACAGATCTCACAAACAATCGGTTTAGTTGCGTGTTCGAGTTTATCACTTTCGAAAAACGCAAATATAATCCATCAAATGTTGAGAACTCAAATCAAATAAATTGACAAGTGCGTTAAGGGATGAACGAGTCTGACACAAATGCCAAGTAACTGATATCTTTTCAGCACTTATGCTTATCCTATAGCACATAAATAACAGGCAGTAATGTCCGAAAAGAATTCAATAAAAACAAACAATTGCGTCACAAGTAGCGACAAAACCAAAATAATGATGGCACAACTCAGCTGATAAGATGGGAAAGTTTAAACGAATAGTACGGCATGGTCTAATTGAAACCACAAATAGAATGCGATAGGATTGTCCCCGCGTCGCAGCCTGCCTGCCCTCATTCTAACGCCCATTTAATGACAAGAATGCCAGTACGAACGCATGTCAAGGAATAATAATAAAAATGAAGAATAAAGAAACACTAAAAAGCCAGCACGATAAAAGAGACGCACTCTACTGATAACGATTTGTTATTGTTTTCTCTAACTATGCATATGTTTGTTGTTCTTTTGACAACTGCTCAGACGCCACCACATAGCCGGCTTATCAGCCACTAGAAAGAGGGGAAAAATTAATTAAAAGAAAGAAATGTGCGTGTGACCAGACTCTGTGGGTAATCAGTAGACAGAGCATTCACTAACCGCTCTTGGTATTAGCCCATTGGTATACTCGCAATTTGTACAGCAACTTTTTGTAGACTTACCCACATTTGTAGACTTCAACTCTCTGCCAGTCAAACAATTCCCTCGCTCAAGAGGTGAGCTCTATTCTGCGGTTAGGTTTAAAGCCTCTCACTCTCTCGAGTACTGGTTTTATTCCATTCCTACTTGCCTTTTGCCAAGCATACTTCAGTTGTTCAAAAAATACACTTGTTGGCCGCTAACTGACTGGCTGATGTCAGTAACGAAACGACCCTTAAAGCGCGAACACCGTGAGGTAACGGAAAAACGGTAGATTAATTTGATTTGTTGTCAAATGTTTTTGTGTGTGTTGCAGTGATGATCGCCGGTATATCGTTCGTTAAATAGCGATCGATGTGATCGCAACGTGTTGCCTAGTGAGCTATTTTGTGCCAGCATGTGGTGGTAGTAGCCCTACACTTATACTATTTCAGTTTGCGAAACAAATTTCTGTGAAGAAATTCAAGAGGTTAACTACCTACTATTCTTTATTAAAAAATGCTGAAGTTAGTTGAGTGCATATTCAAAAATGATCGCAAGGATTTGCCGCGATTCGATCTTTTCATGCAGAGTTTGGAGTAATGAAGCGTATTGAAAAATTTTAAAACATAATTTTTAATGAAATTCAGCTAAATGTATAAATAAAGAAATTCTTCATTGAAAGATCGCTGATCTTTGGTGTGAAATAACTTGAAATGAGTATTGCTAAAATAATGACTGAGAGTGTCTTTGGAGTAATAAACAAATTTGTATATGTAAGAGTACATTATTGAGTCCGGAGTTTGTGAAAACAAAGTATCAGAATAGACCATTTTATTAACCATGAAGTGTTAATAAAAATTGTCTCTTATAAAGTTTCCTGAGAGAATACTGATCTCTCAGCGGAAAAGTGTTGAATAAAAGATACTTGAATTGTAAACCAAGAAATTCAAAAAATTAAGATTAGGTACATCGGTTTTAAACAAAGCGAACTCCCATTAAGGTATAGTAAGTCATCTTTGATAAGGGAATCGAAAGAGAAATAACAAACCTATTTTATGTTTTCAGCCAAACAAAAATTTACAAAAACAAACTTATCAATAAATAAGAAAAAATTCGACCATGTGTAAATTATTGGTTTTTTTCCCACACCATTAGAAACGGTCTCAAGCTAAATATCTCCCGGGTGATTGAATCCGCTTAAATCGGTGGAAAAAGGAAATGTTGAATACATATACCGAGTCTCGGATAAGTGCTTCCCCGAATAACTAAACAAAAATAGATAATTTTAAGCAAAAATGTTGCATTGCTATTGGTGTGTTTCCACGTGCAGCAAATTGCGCCACTTAAGTCTTATTCTCAATTTCAGTTGAAATTGCTTTCAATTACCAATTTGCCCATGCAAAAAAGAATTAAAGTTGTATACGAGTCTTAATTTGGGCGCAAATTGGAAAATTTGGTTTCAATTTCTTGCATGCGACTTATAAAAAATAAATAAAAAATATAGAAATAATAACAACATTAAGAAAAAAGTTGCATTGCTGAGTAATAGTGTGCTTCCACGCACAACAAATTGCGCAATTTAAGGCTTAATCCCAATGTCAGTTGAAATTGCGTTCAATTCCCAATTTGAGCGAAGTTGAGAAAATTTGATTTAAAAAAAATATTTCTAATGTGATTGATAATCCAGCAAAAATAATTCGTGACTGATAAACTGAAAAAGATTAAGCAGCTTTTAGGGACAGCTGTACAGCTTAGGATTTGAAACTGAAGTTTAGAATCGAAGTTGTAATTATAAAATTAGTTGCTCTCCCTAACTCAATTAGTTTCTTCGGCAGCAGCTTTGTTTATTAAAACCGGACTTTGAGTTATTGCTCCCGCTGGGTTTTTGCGACTTTCTGGCGCTACTCGCTTCACTGTTCACCTTTGAGGATGACATTTGCTATTTCCCAGAAGTTGTCTGCTATGCTTGGAATTCTATGGTTTTTGTAGGGTAAAAAGGACATGCAAGGGTCCACGCAGAACCTTATGGATCGGAGACGAAGAGATATTAGCCGGTAAGCAATTTCGCCGCTTACTAAAGTTATTGAATGATGCATTCATTAGCCCAAAAACTGATATATTCTAATCATTGTTCCAGTATTCTGCAACTGGAACTTTACTAGCCGTTCCCGTGCTACTAACATGACATAGTGGCTGTCTTCATCCAGATCCTAAGGGGAGCAAACGCGTTGGGGTACTGTTTTGCTCCTAGAAAAAATTAATAAGTTTCATTAATGAAGATACCAGATTTTTGACGAGTTTAAGTCTGAAAACAATCGAAAAAGTGTATATGAAGAGAACGTTACCTGAATTCCTCCAAATCCAGACAATGGCAGAGGAAGTGGTCGACGCTTACGAATTGCTCGTCGACTCTGTGCCTTCGACAAAAGTTCTTTGTTAGAAAGGCCATTATACCTGCGTGTATTCCTTTACCATGGCTATGAGAGATTCATTTGATTAAACATTATTGGCTTCTGATCGCAGCCAAGCGACGATGAGCAATTCTTCGGGTGTATATGTCCATATTTCATTATTCCTTCTAAAGATGGACAAATAGTTGATTTAGCAGCGCATGTACTCCATAGAACATTTTTTAGTCTCATTTGACAATGTGTATTCACATATTGGACGACAAATGCCATTGAATTTGACATGGTGAAAACCAGTCTTAAACTAGTACATAGAAAATATATTATCAATAAGCAAATTTCGATTTTGAGGATCATATCAAGATCTCTAAAATCTGTCATAAATCAAAATGCATTGTATACGACGAATTCAGCATTTAATTTCAATTTGAGTGACTATAGACTTCATTCAAAAATGATTTCCCTTCTCTATTTTTTGGTAATTAAAAAAACCCGTTCTGCCCATGCAGAACATACATTAAGCAGTAGAAAAAAACTAGTAAACGTTTCTTGCTTGCCTGTTGATCTTAGTAATAGATATGTATTATGATTACGATCCGTGCTAATCATGCGAAGATCGGTTTTAAGCACCTTGAATCCTTTTGGGATTTTGGAGGGAAACTTTAATGTGAAAAGTAGAAAAATAGCTACGCTAGTTTTACGCTCTATTTAGTAGATTATGATACATACAAAAAGTGTATTGTTTACACTTTTCCAATGGACCTCAAATGATCTTAGCTGATCCTCTTAACTGTCTGGACTGCACACTACGTACATACATACGTCAGATAACAATGAAGATACCTACTTTTTTCACTTCTTTTAAGCCCTTGTGTAGCTTAGGAGAGCCAATTTTAATTTTATTTCGAAAAAGTTCATTGGTCCTTACTTTCCGATAAGAACTCCAATTATTCTTGGCGCCTCAGCGTATCTACCGATCATTTTCAGCCTAGAGTATATTGTGTTTTCCACATAACAGCTAATTAAATACCTGTTGCTTTTGCAAACCTTATTACAATGTGCCTAAGTACAAAATTATTATAATATACTTAAATGTATAAACAAGTGGTCTGCTATCTATTTATGTACATGCATATATATATTTGCCAAAAACGGCGCCGTCTGTAGCATTTATTTGCGATAGCACTCAAGTAAATAGAGAGCTATCACCCGAGTAGGAGTAGTTCAGTGGCGTTAGCTGTTAGCGCTACCACTCTTTGCTATCTAAATATTTTCTTCATATAATTAGAAGACAATTTTGTATAATTTTGCTACTTAAAAAATTAAATAATCAATAAAATTTACCGGAAATGAATTCATACGAATTAGCTTAGCAAATCG
>NW_016181694.1:2858-6179 GCF_001687245.7 Rhagoletis zephyria | reverse complement strand
TGGAAAACTTTGGGCGCTTTGAGTGACCTCTAAATATTTTTTGATTTCAGAATAAAAAAAAATAGGGATTTATTTTTTTGGTACAGAACAATCGTTGGGTTTGAGAGCACAAAAATTCCGACTTAACCTTTTCACATGCATTTTTGGACGACCCTAATGTACTCATACATATGTCTCGCATGTGTGTTTGCGTGCATTTGAATTCATTTATTATATGCGCATGCACGTACATAAATACTTGTATTATCTCAGTTGCACCCTAAATACGAGCTATTTCACTTTAAGTATAATCCTCTTTCTATTTCTGTTTTACAGCGCTGAGTGTTCAGTTGATTATACCCATGCAAACTTCATCACGAGGACACCGGCTAACGGAAATACTACAACGTAAGTGACACAAAAGAACTACATACAGATTTTAGTGCTTATATTCCTTTCCCTATATGTATATATGTACATATGTATGTAGAAACTTAACGGTTGGTTGCACATGAACAAGTAGAAATACATTGTTGCATACAAATTTATCTGCATAAAATAGTATAATAAAATAAATAATGTACATTCATACCTACATAAGTGGAAAGTAGCACAGTGCGTGCTAATGAAAGACAATTTACTTAAAAAAAAACAATACTCGTAAACGTGCCATTGTATTATCTTATCGCCTTTATTCAAATCTCAACTGCAAATTTGAAATAAAATATTTTACAAATTGGCCTCGTAGCGTAAGCATTTTTCAAATAGTCACCAAAATTTTAATCATTGAAGCGCGCTATGGGCTAAAAATGGAATTCTTCGGCATAAGTCCATTATTATAATTTTTTTTTTGACTTTGTGTTTTAAAATTTCGGATGGACAGAAACGCTCCTGCTCTGAAAATATTCAACGCGGGCCGCGATGCTGGGAACAGAGGAAGAGGAAGGCCTCCTCTGCGTTCGAAAGACCAGGTGGAGAAGGACTTGGCTTCACTTGGCATTTTCAATTGGCGTCAGTTAGCACAGAAGAGAAATGACTGGCGTGCTGTTTTGGACTCGGCCAAAATCGCTTAGGCGGTTACAGCGCCAAATAAGAAGAAGAAGAAGTTGTAAAATTTAGTCTATTTCCCAAATATAAATATTCCAAGTAAAAAATCAAATAAGAATTTGGCCTCTAACTTAGTGAAAAATCGTGCTTAGTTGCTGAGGTTTACTCTGAGCAGTTTCCGTATGGAGTTTTGTGGTGATTAGTGAAGCGTCTATTGAGATGTAACATTTCATCATAAGTAGGCGGATCCACACGCTTTTTCCAAAAAAAAAATCCTAATAATTATATTATTAGCCTAAATTCTGCTTCCGTTCGTAATTTCTTAAATTTTTAGTTCCAATATTTACGGAAATATCGTAATTTTTTCGAAAATACCGCAATGTGGGAGAAGGACATGGTTAACATCAAATTTTGTTCATTTTCATTGCAAACCTACCTTGGATGGAAAGTAATCTTTCATTGAGGTAAATAAACTTTGCTCGAGTTATCGTGTACAAGGGCGGACGGACAAACATATATGGCTTAATAGACCTCTCTCTTTTCGTTTCGTGCATTTTGGTATGTACATATAGTATTGCCTATATCTATATCGATTTGTTTAGACTGTTACAAACAGCCATTTTGCAACTAACGTTATAATACCAGGGAATGAAAATAACCATTAGATATCAAGATTTTTTTAGATCATTGCTTAATCGTTATTTTTTTATTTATATTTTTTTCGATAACAACTTATCGCTAAATTTGGCTTTTTTATCGGTAAAATGTAATCGTTTTATGCGACTTTTACTTATTTTTATTAATTTTTAACCGTTAAGGCCAGTATGCAGCTCTCAAGAAAAGCAAAAACTCCATATAAAATGACGTACAAGAAATGGCTAAGCAATTTTCTTGTGAAAAACTTTTTCGAGGCAGTACGCAGTTCTTCAGAAATTTTCTACGTTTCCTACTACGGTTTTCTAAAGTTTTCATGTGAAAAAAGGGCACAAGGCTACCCTATTATTTCTTGAGGAAAGAGTGAGGCAACAGACTGTCAAAATACCTTGGACACACACACACAAAATAATGGAAATTTTTTTCTTTACGATTTTCGACATTTTTGAGAGCTGCATACTGGTCTTTGAAATGAAGACTACGTATGTGGCGGCATTTTTACATTACTCATACGCACGGGAGTAACGCATGGGTGTGCGCTTAATATGCACCATTTTCTATGCGAAATCGGAATCAACTTTTTGTTTTGTTTTACGCAAGACAATTGACTTTTTTGCTTTCGAAATTGACCAAATAAAACTGTGTTTCATGGACTTTTGAAGCACTTCAGAATGAAAAGTACATACATATTTTAGGTGTATATGCAATGTTATACCTACTACACACCTACAAACAAAGCACACGTTGAAATTAATAGGATATAAATTTGTGTTAAAAAAACATGGCAGTCCTCACCAAAAATACTACTGGATTAATGTTTTCAAAAATGTCCGGATTTTGATGTTTATATAAAGTGGTTTTAGTTAAATTTTATAAAATCGAAAATAAGTCTCAAGGCAAAATATTTATTTATGAGCAATGCTTTAAAAGCTTTTTTGGTGTTCACAAAGAGTAATAATGTGTATTGGTTTTCTTAACAGATAATGAAATAAATGTACAATAAAAAATAGGTAGTTAAATATACGAATATTCTCGGAAATAGCACCCATCTAGATAATCTGAGATTGCAAAAGATTATCTGAATACAAAATTTCATTAAAATCGTTATTGTAGTTTCCGAGAAGCCTATAAATATATATATATATATATATATATATATGGGGCCTTCCATACAAAAATGGACGGGGTTCGCACTTCATGTGTTTGATCTGTTTCAAATTTTTGGGTTTGATGCATAAACATAAATAATAAATAAATATGAAATTTGAGCTTGATTATTACACTTTTGAAAACTTTATAGCACAAAAAAAAACAAATCGATTTAATAGTTTTCAAAATATCTCGAGAACGGGGCGAGGAAAAAATTTGAAAAAATCGCATATACACACACCTAAATTCTCTGTGTAAAGAAATTTTTTTTTGTTGGGGACACCAAGAGAAAACCAAAGACACGTTTTTCTTCGGTGTAAAGCAAACACTTTAATAGGTTCAATGCGAATGAATACAAAGTATAATATGTATAACGAAAGTTATAAAGCTTAAAGTTAAATAGATAATGTTATACATTGGCGTTGCCATATTTTAACACTCCTCCTCAACGCTAATGTATTGCGTACAATTTTTTTTTTTTTTTTTTTTTTT
>NW_016181694.1:0-2168 GCF_001687245.7 Rhagoletis zephyria | reverse complement strand
TCTTAATTATCTCGGAAACTGGATGAGCTCCTATAATTATTTAGGTGACTCTAAAAAGCCCAAAAATAGCACGTAATTCCTCAATACTATTTATCCGTGTTCGACCAAAGTTTAAGAAGTGGGTTAGCTAGCGTGGCGTCAAACGGTTTTTCAATGTTAACCGGGCAATATTTTTAAAGCCCATAAAAAGCACAAAAAAATAAGCCCAGAAAAGTAGTAAAAATACTTCATTGAATGAATGTTTTGCTAAGTTACGGTTAACTTAGCAAAGTCTTAATTATTTACCAAATGGTCGGAGCACAAAAAAAACGAAAAGTGGCCGAAAATAGCACACAATGAGCACAATAATACGAACAAATTTTTTCTTCATTTTTTCATTTTAGCGCCGCTAACTTGATTGAGCTCATGTTACCACCTGCCACTGCGTATGTGGCGGCAATTTTTACATTACTCATACGCATGGGTGTACCGTATGGGTGTGCGCTTTATTATGCCACAGTTTCTATGCGGAATCAGGATTAACTTCTTATTTTGTTTTACCACTGTACATGTATTTTCCAATATTTTTATAGTAAAGCGAAGCCCTATATGCAAACTATAAAGATATGTTAAAATTTTTACTTAGTTTATACCATTTTTTTGGGCGATTTAAGGGAAGGAAAATCGAAAATCGAAGTTAGTAAAAAAGAGTTTAGATATATGTGCGTATGGATGTCCGATATAAAAATCGGGTTTCAATTGTTACAAGATTACCTGGATGAATGCTGAGCTTATATCGGCCTTTATCAATCAGTGGTCGTATCCGTCTCATTTCCTAACAAGACTGCACTTTTGGGTATACTTTGCATTTTACACATTGTAACTTAAATTAAAAATAATAGTTTGAAATTTTAAACGTCATACTTACACGTCGATTGCCCTCCTTTCGATTTTAAAATAAAATGGGATTTAAAAAAAAAGTCGATTTAAAGTCAACCTGCGATTAAAAAAATCGGTTTTTTGTGTATTAAAAATTTAGTCATTGGGATTTTTCTCATGTTTGGTTCGTGGTGGGTGCGAAAGATGCAAGGCGCTCGCATACGAAACATCGTAAGGGATATATCGCTTGCGTAGACCGTTTATCGCAGAAGATATACGATGTAACAAACGAGATATCGCATATCTGTTATCGTAGTTTAAGAACTATTTTTCATATTTTTGTATCCCGAGTATGAGAGAAGTGGTCTGATTTGCAGAATCGCTGTGAATCCTCGGATGCATGACGTTTTCAATGATGCGGCATTTCAATCCTGTTCGACCTTAATGCCGCAGCCTTCGCGACTTCCATAAATGGAAAAAAGGTGCGAAGATATTAGAAATCAAATTATATCAGTCAATATTTCGAATAAAGCACTATTTTTTTGTAAATATAATTAGTACTATTTATCTAATACACGCCGCAAATTTTAACGAAATCGGTCCATAAATACGGGCTTTCAAAATATTTCGACCTCAGCGCCAACTAACGGGTAAATTTTTTGCAAAACTATTTCTGATATGCAACCAACATAAATGGAAAAAATAAACCAGATGCTCTAAAAGGCATGATGTGGCATATAATGAAGTATTGTAAATGACCTACAGAGAACAAACGAGTAGGTTTTATCGCCGTTATTCAAACAGCTTTTAAGGCTCTAGACTCACATACACACAATGCAAAGTCCTTTCACTTGCAACCATGCTTTCAGTGTATTCTGAGAAGTAGGGCAATATTTAAGAATTCGTAGAGAAATCATTATTTCCCTTTTTGATTTTATGCCGAATTTTTTAAGATGAAATACACTGTGCATATTTCGATTGACCCAAAACAAACGTCCCACCTATTATTACAGCATTAGAGTCACCTCGGCATGTGCTGCTTCGTTGTCTAGCAAAATTTAAGTTTAAAAGTTTTTGGTATCACTGGTATTTCAGCCCGCAGCGGAATTCTGACTGTCGCCACGCTAAATGTTCGTGGCCAAAATTCTCTGAATGTAAAGCAGTGGGTGAAAAAGTAACAGATGCAATGTATAATCAACCTAATCTGGCAGAATGAGAGCCATGCAACTAGATGATACAATTTTTTAGGTGCGCTTGGTATATGAGCGTATTGTGTGAAAGACTGAAGCCCACCGTCAATGAACTGATTG
>NW_016181693.1:0-6179 GCF_001687245.7 Rhagoletis zephyria | reverse complement strand
AGAAAAATAACTGGTGTTTGCGCTTAATTATGCACCTAAGCAAGCTTTTAAAATTGTTTTTTATTTTACTAGAATTTCAATTATGCAGCACAGATAACTAAACTTTACTTTCTTCAATTAGCTTCTAAAATATATGTTTATTATATAATTATATATTATATAATTTATTCCATCTTTGCACTTGGATAACTTTCGTATTAAAATTAATTAGCTAAAACAAGTAGTAAAATTCAAAGGAGTGATAGGAGTGAAACTATTCCTAACATTTCAATTGAAATCTCAATGAACGATTCAAGTAAAAATTTAATCTATTTTATATTTTAGTTTCATTTTCTGCGGGCATGTGAAAATATTTTACGACCACTTCAGTACGTTGATATTTTTCTCAATTTTATTCAGCATGCTTGCAGCTTAGTTGAGTGCTCGCGCACCCAGTGGGTCACAAAAATTAGCTCTATTCATGGCCCCTACCACACACAGCGTTTATTATTATTTGTTTTTGCTCTGGCGCACAGCGTTGGCTGAGAATTTACTTACTACATTCCATGCGATATACATATATTTACATGTCACATGCATGCGCATTTCACTTGTGCACACAGCTCGTTTGCAGCGCTGTGCATTTCGTTGTATAATTTGTATAAACTCCACAAAATATTTCTTAGGCTATTACTTAAATATATCCTGGTGGCACACCAACTGCTTGGCCAGCTTGGTTGCTAGGTATGTACGTCCATGTATGTATGTTTTGGGTTATGTAATAATAAATCAAAAATGGTGGTGTACATACATATCTCCTGTTATGGAACAGAACCAAGTAAGTGGTTTTTTTTTATAAAGTGAATATAATTAAGGTTTTGTATAACTAATTTATATTGTTCGTAACTTATCGTATACAAGATAGAAAAAATGCATAGAAGGGCCTAAAAGGTTGTTTTTTCACGAAAACGAAAATAGAAGTTACAACAAAATCAAGTAACTACTGATAACCTTGTTTTTTTCTATCACAGGAGATATTTGGATGGGCGCATATATAAATATATGTAAGTATGCTCTTTCAACTAATCTCTAATTTTATTTACCGTAAGTGGGACTAACGAGGGCTATTTTTTGATTTAGAAAATTATATCGACGTCGACGTCGACAACCATAATAGGGCCGAATATATATTTTTGAAAATTTTTGCATAACTTAGACATTAACAGCCATCGCCAAACCACTACTTTTGTTGAATGTAAGTTCCCAGAATTGCCCTGTTACTTTAGTTGGGAACAACTCAAAAAAGCAGTGCAGTCATAAATTTTCGGCCGGTTGGTAATCGCACATTACTTCCTTTACTTTAATACGGCTATCACTACCTACCAAACCAATTTTGAAGGCGTGGTTGGCTAGTAAATTATGGCCTGTTATGAAGTCGTTCTTTGGTAATGTTAAATTAAGTCTCATCGTTTGCTCATCATGGACCTAAGCGCGGCCCTTGATACTTTGCATTCAACTTGTTTTAACCACCTTCTATCCTCCTCGTCTAACATATCGAAAATACATTCTTTTTTTAGAGCCTGTCCAAAGCAACGCGCAATTTGGTTGCTTTTTAAGACAAAATTAAAGAATAGAAAATGAAATGCAGCTCTCATCGAAATTTTAATCATCATATGAAAGCCCAACATCCTTTCGTTATTTGGAAGAAGGACGAATGAATTATGAAGACTGAATTGTGTCTTTAGAAAAGAGGACCAGAAAAAATTTGTTTTTTACTTTACAGGCAATTCTTTTTTTCTGTAACTCAGCTCCTCCTACTGAACTAGTTCAATTAGGTGAACTATAGTTCTATAATATGACTCAGAAGAGCTAGTTCATTGAGCTGAACGTACCAAAAGTGAACTAATCTTTAAAGTGAACTCAAAATCCAACTTCAGTACAAGTGAAGCTTCTTAATTGACGCTCAGATTTCAAATTCAAGTTCTAGGTACATGGATTTTATGGCTGCTTGCGTATGTATCTGTGTAGAAATTAATTAAATATTTTGCTATAAGCTTCTTTTGTTAAGAAAATCCGCCGCTTTGCTTACCACTGTTGCTTCCTTCTAGAACAAGCTGCCGTGCTTTTGTGTGTTTAATGCTCATCATGCCCATGCTGGTAGGACCATCTATAGGGGACGGGGTCGGGGAAGTTTCCCTTGGGTCCGGATTTTCAAAAGGGCCCGGATTTACATGAAAATTAAGTTGGAAAATAAAAATTGTAATGTTTTTCAAAGTTGATAAATTTTGTTCATTAATAGTCACATAAATAGTTACAAATTTTTATTTTAGAAACATTTTGACTTAACAAGAAAAACTATTTTGCATATTCACTTGACCAGTATAGCAAAAACTATTCTCTTTAGACGAAGTTTTTTAACGAAAAATCATGCTCCACATCTACGAAAAAAATTGGAAATTCGTTTGAAAGGGGAAAAACTATTTTGTGGGAGGGCCGGCCACATATTTACCTCCTGGGCCCAGAGTTTCTCTAGCCTGCCCTGCGTGCTGGTACATGACGCTGAAGCGTGATATATATATACTGATTTGGTAATTCCAAAAGCTAGGTACTCTGTTCAAAGTGGAATAAACCGAGAGTATTGGGACACAAATACCGAATGATCTGTGTCTTCTAGTAGTATGCTCGCCGTACAGCGAACATAGTCTAGCGAGCTTACTGCCAACCCATCCTCATTGTCTGGCCAACTCGCCGATCGCTAGGATTATGTCTCAAAAATGACATTCGTATTTTGTGTGTAGTGTTCCCTGGTATTTTCGGTAATACCTTATGTATTTCTAGCAAAGGCTTAACTGCAGTAAAGAACTCTGGATTTTAAGAATTTATATTTTTGCCGTATGAAAGGGTACTGGTATTATATTCAGTAGGATTTTCCTTCCACTTGACAAAGTTTTATCTTCAAATATATATATAAATATACACAATAACCATTACACGCAATTTCTGCTTCAACCGAAAGCATATATACCTACATAAGAACATACATATATTGTTGCCGCATCGGTATGGTCGTAGAACATTTTACATTACATCAGAAGTGTTGCTAAGCGATTGATTGTGTAAAGTACTTAGTGAGTGAGTGGCAAAACGAGTCTTGTTGGTCGGGCGCTTATCCATGAGTTTGAGTAACTGATTGTGATTTGGTTGATGTCATTTCACTTGAAAGTTGCAACATGTTGTCTAGTCGTATGTGACAAGCTACTACATGCACTCGCAAGTATTTGTTGGCACTATTATGTGATTGCGAATGTCGCATATTTTTATAATGCACTTTGTCAGGTGCATATGAGGGTGTATGTACATGTGTATGTATGCATGTACAATGCACATATTGCACATAATCTCAACTTGGAACTTTTGCTCTGACACTAATTTGGCAAATCTCTATAGTGCACATTTATATTAAGGTGAGACTAACCTTGTTCGCTATTTACAGTTAGTTAGTTTGGAGTAAAATTTGTTTGAGTTAATCTTAGGAACGACTCAGCCCATTTTTATGAGAATAAAAGCATAAGTACCATTTTGACTCCACAAGGTTATGAGCCAAAATGTTTCTTTGTAAAAAAAAATGGCCCAGGGGAAGCCCCATAAAATCTTAAGTTAAGATGTCCGAAAAAGTAACACAGTTTTTACAAAAACGAACACAAAACTGGTATCAAAATAAATATTGCAAAATTGTTATGAACATATTTTGGATTAGGGTTGTCACTTTAAAACAAAATCGTAGTAAATATGTAAGTTAAAAATATGTAAAAAATGGGTATTAAATGAGATAATTTAAAAAACAACAAAAAACATAAAAGGCTTTATAGAGTGTTGCCACCTACTAAACAAATTAAATAATTTAAACATATATAATAATCACGTAAAGTATTGAAATTTTGAGACATACTTCAGATAATTAAACTACAGTGTTGCCACCTATTTTAAAGTAAATGTATACAAAAAAGAAAATTAAGTAAACTAGTGCAATGCAAGTCAAAAAAAAACATATAAATAAATTGGTATTAAATGAGATAATTATAATCACAAAAATAAAAAGCTTTACAGAATGTTGCCACCTACCAAAAAAATTAAATAATTTAAACATATATAATAATCACGTAAAGTATTGGAATTTCGTGCCATGCAAATTTCGGTTAAATAAAATTGCAAAAATTTAAATTTTACAGAGTTTTGCTACTTATTAAAAAAATAAATAAATAATAAAAAAAGTTAAATAAAATATTGCATTTTAGGAACTTGTTTGTGACAAATCAAATCACAGAACTTGCCACTTTTAAAAAATATAAATAAATAATTAAAACAAAAAAAACAGTTAAGTAAATTTTTGCAATTTTGGTAAAAAATGAGGCTTAAGGTCAAATCTAAACATTTTTCGAAATGGAATTGCCAACTTTACAACTACTAAAAAGATAAATAACATAATTGGCATGTTTTGAATACTTATTTTTATAGTAATTAATTTTAAATACTTTCCTATAAGAAATTTATTTATTTATAAATAAAAATATAGCTTATTGTAAAACAAAAACCATGCAATTCCAGGCCTCACATTTTGCACAAAAATTATAGCAATTTAATAAAGTCGGACATTCCATAAAAGAAATTATCGAGCTCACTTTATATGAAAGAAAATGCACAACACCGTCAGACAAAAAGATTATTAAAAATAAACGCGATTTTCTATGAAATTAAATACTTATGTAGGTCCTCCTGAAACGATATGAAGAATACATTTTAATCAGACAGGTTCTGCAATTCACTTCCGAGTGAATTTCAGCCCCTGCCAATTTGAATTCAAAGCAAAGTTTATTGAAATTCACTTGGAAGTGAATTGCAGAATCTGCCTGAATAGCATATTTTAGCCTAGAAATTGTTATTGCTATTAAACAAAAATTTTAGTTCACCCTAATGCCTAACAATTTTTAATATCTACAAATACTTCTTGTACACAGCATGTTGCATTGATATACATACAAGTACATACGCGCATATGTATATTGAAGTTTATTGAAGAGGTTTAGTATTTCTTTATATCTACCAAAATAGGCTACATGGCCTATGAACTGAATGTGTGCACTTTTACCTTTCTAAATTTTTTACACATAGAAAATTTCGTAGAAAACATTTGCTGTAGAATTTTTGGAACTAGTTTGTGGGCAGACCTCTCCGCCGGTTGAGAGGGTTGGAAGCTTTCAATAAAAATGAGAGCATTTAGCAAGCATATTCGGTTACGAGATGTTAAAGCCTCAACCTCGGTATCACTCGGGTCAATGAATCTTGTCTTTTGATTTAACGGCAGTCTTTTGATTTAACAATTGTGACATCTTGACTTCTCCAAAGCCTTTGACACTGTTGACCACAATTTACTTTGCGCCATCTCAGTCATTATTATGGATACAGCAAATAAGTAAATAATGAATTAAAAGTGATAGCATCTCATTCACATACACTTGTGACTGATTAATTTATGAACTGAAGGTTCCAACGAGTTTCAATAGGGACTCAATCCTGAAAACTAATGAGAGTAGTTTCTGGTGTACAACATGGCTTAATCTTTGATCTGTCGATATAGAAAGCTGCATCGATCTTCCCAACAGAGTATCTGGATCTTTCTTTCAAAGGAGACTCCAGTTATCCGTTTGTTTTTAAGTGGCAAAAACAAAAGGATAGCTCTGACTCGGAAATCCGATCATCATGCTGCAGTTCGCTGGGCCAAAGTTCAGCTTTACTCCAGCGCTACTTGCTTATGATGAGACACATACATATTTAAACTTAATAAACACTTTTTACTATAACTGACAATTATCGGAAAAAAAGTACGAAAAACTACACCAAGGATAAGTGATGATGAGAATGCCTGCCATACAACATCAACTTCTTTCTCAGTCTATCAGATTAATCAGCAGCCAAATATCAACAAGCGACAGTTATTGCTTTATCTGCAGTTAGCAATTAAAATACTCGCTTTCAACACCTTGTTAAGCATACAAAATGATTTGTCATACAAATGAAATCCGATCATTTAATTAAGAATACAAAAAAAAAAAAAAAACAATTTAAAAACAGATTTTATAAATGCGTGCGTGCAAATTTAAATTCAGCCATATCTGCTGCAGCCGGAATCACATCAATCGCCA
>NW_016181689.1:0-6180 GCF_001687245.7 Rhagoletis zephyria | reverse complement strand
CGATACAATTTTAGTGTGATAATGTGCAAGTTTCAAGAGCCATAAAACCTTTGATTTTTTTTTCGCATTTGCTACTATATAACGAATAAACAAAATTTATTTTTATATGGAGGAAGACCGCAACAACGGAAATTTTTAGCCGCTTGAAACTTGCACATTATTACAATAAAATTGAAAGGGCTTTAAATCTATATACTCAAAAAATTCTGAGAAAATAATTTTGACTTTTGGATTAACATTTTTAGATTTTTTTTAGTTTTCTACAAAGTTTTAGATTTGGGTTTATATGGACTTCTTCAGAGAATGGACTTTATTTTAATGAAAATTCTTAAAAATAAATAAATAAACATAAGTGGAAAACAATATCACTTTGAAATGAGGCGCTCTAGATATCACTGCATGTACATTAGGGTGGTCCAAAAACAGTAAAGTCGGAATTGTAACGCTCTCATCCCCTAGGATTGTTCTATATAGAAAAAGTGTACCCCTATTTTTTTATTATAAAATCAAAAAATATTTAGAGGTCGCTCAAAGCGCTCAAAGTTTTCCATGTATTTTTGTATGGGAAAAAAATAACTTTTCGTAGAAATGGTATAGAATTCTTGAAAATCAATATTTTTCGATCGGAAAACTCTGGTTCTCTTCAGGAGACTTAAATAATAATACCCAATTATTTATTTAACAATTTTTTAATACTAGCGATTTTTTATTTGTCCCCCCATTGCATTTTTCGGGGGTTTTGTGGGTTTTTGGCGGACCTACAAATTATAGTTGCGATGAAAAAATGGTTAAATAAACAATTGGGTATTATTATTGGGAATCCTGCAGATGAAAAGAGTTTTCCGATAGAAAAATATTAGTTTTTTTGAATTCTATACCATTTCTACCAAAAGTTTTTTTCCCCATATATATAAAATACATGAAAAACTTTGGGCGCTTTGAGCGACCTCTAAATATTTTTTGATTTCAAAATAAAAAAATAGTGGTTTTTTTCGGTATAGAACAATCCTAGGGGGTTAGAGCATAAAAATCCCGACTTTACTTTTTCACATGCACTTTTGGACCGCCCTAATGTGCATATATAGGTCCATTAAATAACTTTTCCAGTAAGTACTTGCAGCGAGAGCGTAAAAGAAAAATAGAGAGTAAAATTGAGAGCAAGAGACAATTTTCAGAAAAAGTTATTGAACGCAAAACTAGTAAAAATTTGCAATTTAAGCCATTTTGACAGTTTCTGACGGTTAAGTTTTGGCGCGCAATTTTTTTTTTAATTGGGAATAGTTCCCCTTCGTCATAAAAATAAAAAAAAAATATACAATATATATGTATATATATATGCTCAGCTAAAATGGCAACACTGCTGACTATTTGTTACTATACAAACCTATTTTGGGTTATTGAATGCATTTCCAGTAAAAGCTTGCAAGTACTAGTAACAATTCGGAACAATTTTTCGATATTGAATGGACCTTATGTTTCTCGTATTTATAAATAGATTCCCTGAGGAAGACGCGAATATGCGTCAAAACAAGTAGGAGGAAAATAAACGTTTATTCTATTTGTAATAAAATACCGAAAAGCTCCATACACAACATTAAACTCCCAGCTTAGTCGAGGAGAAAAGCCCAAAATACAATAGCGCTGTGGCAGTGGCAGTGATAGTGCTAAAATCAGCTGTTACTGCTAATATTGGCAGTCACTGCCGCACCAAACACAATACGGCGTTGTCAGTGACTGCTTTTTTTGACATTCCCTTTTGTTTGTTTACATTTTTGTTGGTGCCTTTAAGGCTTCAGTGACATAAACAGAAGTTCGCTGCGTTTAATTTATGTCAAATTCAACATGCAAAGTTTGCTGCGATGGAGGCAGTGGCAAGAGTAAATGTCAAAAGCGCCATTTATTGAATTGGTTAAGCGTAAAAAAGTAAAATGAATGGAAATCAAAATTCCAATGATTACTGGACAGTGTAAGTGCTTGTGTGTGTAGCAAAGACTTTAAAACTGATTTATAAATTCTAAAAATAGGTTTGTATAGTAACTTCTCCAGTAAAACATTGCAGCGAGAGCGTAAAAGCAAAATAGAGCGGTAAATTGAGAAGAGAAAACTAGCAGAAAAAGTTAATGAACACAAAACTAGCAAAAACTTGCAAGTGAACAGTCGTTGCACTGTTTTGACATTCTGCTGTAAACATTTTACTATTTATAAATCAGTCTTAAACTCTGCGCTTTACACACAAGCACTTACACAGTCACAATATTTTGATTTCCACTCCTTTTACTTTTGTTTGTGCTAAACCAATTCAACAAATGGCGGCTTTTGACATTTTGTTGTGGATCGCGCTAGTTAAGCGTACTATTTAAGTTTTATACATATACCTGGTGTAAACTGACCATAATATTTGTACATGCTTTAGTTGGCAGCCCTAAACAATCGATAGTCGAGTAATCTGACATCTTCTTATTTTCTATTTTCACGAAATACGGTATTCTACCATCAAGGAATTTTGTATAAAAGCCGAACTAAGAATATAGTTTCTTTCTATTTTATTGAAATAAACGTGCGAGTAGCAGTCATCACATCAACCGGAGTGGCAGTCTTTTTAATCTCTAGCAGATTTATTCCTCTTCTTCTTCTGCTAGCTAATTTCTGTTAGTAAAAATTTCACTAGCAAGAATTTGCAGCTCTCCCGTATTGTTACGCTCTCGATTCAGTGCTCTTTTGCAAATTTTTTAGGTTATCATACACTTTCCCAGTAAAAATTTGCAGGTTCCAGTACAAATTAGTACTGACTATTTGTTACTATACAAACCTAATGTGTCAAAGCAGTTCAACAATTGCTCACTTGCAAGTTTTTACTAGTTTTGTGTTCATTAACTTTTTCTGATAGTTTTCTCTTCTTAACTTTACGCTCTATTTTTATTTTACGCTCTCGCTGCAATTTACTGGAAAATTTACTATAAACACCTAATATAAGATCTCTAATAACGTTGTTTACGTGCGAATAGAATATGGTTACACCACTGGGTGCAATCTATACATGATTATTTTCTTATTTAGTATTTAAGTTTAAAATATTGCTTAATGTTGAAAAAAAACAGGTCGCAATAAAATATATGAGTTAAAAAATAATAATTAAATTTCAAATTGACAAATGAATTCATACACAAACAGACATTCTGCCATTGTTTCTTTAAACTTGCTTCAAATAAATCGCCTTTATGTTAAATATTTATTCAAATTAAAGTAATTTTTTCCCATTTAGTGAGGTCATTGCTGAAATTGTTGAATCCTCGTGCTAGTAGTATAGAATTATTGATACTGACCACGATAACCAAAGAAAATATGACTATCGTCGCAAGTGTAAACGAAAGGAGTGTATGGGGCGTTCATGTAACAGAGTGCTTAAGTTTATAAGAATATCTGCTTGATAAAGCTATCGGTTTAGATGATTACCACTAGTATAAAATAAATTAATCTAAGATTTACGCTCTATGATTTACTCTAATTATATATCGTAAGAGCTAGTACGATCTTTGGCATTTGCTTATAAACTCCAAATAACGCATAATATGGCAGCATCTGTGTTAATTTCGGTTCATTTGCGCTTAAACAGCTGGCTATAGCGTAGAGTTCATTCTAAATACAGCTGTTTAATCAACAACTTTATTTTGCTTACACCTTATAGAGGGTTGGAAACTAAAGAAAATAGGTGAAAAATGCAGAATTTAGGCAAACCTGAGGAGCAAGTCGTGTAATGAACATTACCGAAATTGTCAGTGTATTTAGTTGGTAGATAATTATAAGGTTTTTTGTTTACAGAAATTCCCGACTTGAGCAAGTGGCTAGACCTCTAGAATTAGCTGATGCACTCAAATCAGTGTTAGGGCAATCCATGGAAGAAGTACAAACTGCAAATCAAAACGATGGGTTCGTGTTGCTATATCTCACTACAATTTAGTTCTATCAAAGTTGTCTAATTCATTAAACTATTGTAGTTTATTCGCACCCCAGTCGCAGGAACAGAAATCAGCAAAGAAACGTGCGTCCGCAGATAAACAGCAAGTATATGGGTACATGAAAAAGAAGATTCTTAACCATTTGGAAAAAAATAGTTGCAGCTCAAGTAGTGTAAATGATGTGATAGCAGCTTCGAAATTTAATAGGGACGTAATACTCGGTAAAATAGTGTGATGCAATTCTAAGCCAAACATTTTAATCAACGTTTTCCTTATAGAATATTTAAATCAACGAATGCAAATGGCTGTAATGAATGTTCATGAAGAGTGTGAGTCGCCAAGTTTTAAGAACATTGAAGCCTGGTTAGAGCAATTCAAAAAATGGAATTTACCCCAGTCATGCTTGTATGAACCTGCTCTAGTTATGAATGGCATTGCAAATAATGAGGATATTCCCCCAGCAAACCAATTGGAAGGTATAGACCTAAGGTTTGTAATACTTATAGTTTGTTTTTGAAAAGGACTATAAGCATATTCTTTACTTGCAGATCTGTTTATAAATTTCTAGGAAATGCATTAATGGGCTTACCACAACCAAAATTAAATACCAAAACAGCGGAGTTTTTAGCTAAAGAGTTTGAGGTAAATTCTAATTTCTTTCTAAAAGGTAAGCTCATAAGCTGTAAGTCTTGTTCTTCACTATTGCTGCAGGTTTAGGTACGTACATATGTACATATATCGTCGTTTAAAGTGCAAAACCGCGTATCAACAAAATGCAAAACCGCGTATCAGCAAAATGCACAACCGCGTATGTGAATTTGTATAAATTATTTTCTAGAGCGTAAAAACACTCATATTTCAAAATGGTTCTCTTTTTTTTATAAAGCAATCGCATTTCTGGCTAGTAAATTTCAGGACGAATGGATAAGGATTGAGCCAAGAGCTTGTGTGAGCTAATCCAATTTTTGGCAGCCAATGTAAGTTACGCGATTTTGCAGAATGACTATACGCGGTTTTGTACTTTAAACGACGATATGTATGTATGTAGTCTAGCGCAGTGCACGGAGTTAAAAAAAATCAATAGTGGTATATTTTACATAAAAAAAAAAATAGTAGAAGTTGGTCGATTTTTTAAGGTTCTTACTCATACAGGATAAAACTTGGCGATTTCATAAGAGATGGCGCCACCAGGGCGGCTGGATTTTCGAAGTAATTTGTAATTGTGTTTGAGATTTGAAAACGAAAATGTAATTGTATTGGAGTATAGAGTAAATTATTCTGGTAGGGACATTTTAGTTTTCAAATCTGAAACACAATCACAAATTACTTCGAGAATTTCCTATAAACAAACATTGGAATTGTTAAAAAACTCACACGTACGCAAAAATTAACAGTAGAGTACGGTAAAATTTTCACATTGCTGTTCAGAAATTCATAGAAACTTTACCCAATACACCAGGTAAAGCTACCTGTAAAATATGGAGTATTTACACAGTCTGTTCCAAGGCGAATTAATATAAGGTGTTACTAGCTCAGCTGATTTTGTGTATGTGTTTCGTCGCACGGCTTCTGATATCAAATTGAAAAATTTTGTTTGAATTTCTACACACTCTCTTACAGATTTTGACAGTTTATGTCGCCAAAGAAAAAACAAAATACATGTAAATTTTTGTTTTTGTACTCGTGCTATCACCTTATATTAATTCGCCTTGGTCTGTTCTGTAGCTCGTTTCTGTAACAATTCTCTACCAAGGCGAATTGAGATATGAATTCGCCGCCTTGTTCTTTACTGCTAATGAGTAGTAGAGAACNAATTTTTGTTTTTGTACTCGTGCTATCACCTTATATTAATTCGCCTTGGTCTGTTCTGTAGCTCGTTTCTGTAACAATTCTCTACCAAGGCGAATTGAGATATGAATTCGCCGCCTTGTTCTTTACTGCTAATGAGTAGTAGAGAACGACGTTTATTCTCTACCAGTAGAGAAATAATCGGTAGAGAAGAGTTACAGAAACGCAGTGCTGGAAGGGATGTGACTATCGAGCAATTTTTCTTCCAAACTTTTTTTTCACATTACAATTTCTTCAATCGAAGTAAACAGTTGTATCGAAAAAAATATTGAGCTAAAAAATATAAAAAATTAAAAATAACATCAAATATATTTACGTATATGCAGAGGCGCACCCAGGAATATATTTTGGGAGGGGTTTATACTTCTGAAAATTC
>NW_016181688.1:0-6180 GCF_001687245.7 Rhagoletis zephyria | reverse complement strand
GCCGCCGCCGCAAAGCCTGTCGGCGTAAACCTCTAGTACATATGTATGTTAGACCGCATCACGACGTACATATGCGCCAGGAAAAAAGTTCAATTTGTTCCAAGCGATTTTGAACACCCACTATGAGGGTATATAGGTGAGTAAATTTTTTTCGGCACTCGGTTAAAGGGCTAAATTAGTTTTTTCAATAACATTTTTATACCCAAGAAAATACTAATAAATTTTCAATAAACAACTTTGCAAACGAATACCTATGGGAGCTTCGAATTCCCCCGAATAAGGAAATCATAGTTTGATATACACGAATTTTCATCAAAATTTTAAACATTTTGCTCAGATTTCAAAAAGTTCCATCCTTTGCCCGGCGCTAAATATAATCTTTTGTGCCCAACTATAATTTTTTAGTTCTAAGGCAACATAATATCGCTATTATAATACATACAACCAAATCGCCTTTATTCTCCTCCATACAAAATCGACCCAGTCTAATATACATACATACTTACATACATACCTACGTGCTTATTGCAGATATGCAAAGTACTCGTGTGTTTGCCAACTGTTGAATGATTTGCGTGTGGCTTGGGTGGGACACCTACTTGCTTGTGGTTAAGCCTGCCCAAATGCAGACATACATATGTAAGTATGTATGTACATATGTAAATACGTTAAAATAAGACTTGGTGGCATAATTACAAATATTTCAGCGTCTAGGGGACGGATACAACATTTTCAAGTGTGCTGGATTTTAAGGAAAGAATTCTCCAACCAATCACGCCTACTGATAACGACAATCCCTTAGGGACAATATCTCTACCTAAATCAGGAAATTTGGTAATTGTATTTAGTTCGTGCAAAGTAAGCGTTTCGACAAGCTGAAATATAGTACATACATTTGTGTGGACTTATTTTATTTGACGTCAAATCAACTGTATTAAATATAAATTCCAATGTCAAAAGTCAATTAGAAAACGAAACCACCTTTCGTGCTAAGATAGTTAAGCTTGTGTTACAACAACAACAACAACAACAAAACCAAATAGGCCTTTTTTTTTTATACGCTGCCTATAATTGTTAGATAGTGTGTTTAAGTTAAGTGTACCTCCTATCCATTGCTTATGTCATTGGCTCTACTCATCCTTATTTGAAGTGGTCAATTTGTAGTTAGTAACGCGGCGTCTGAGCACATACAAATGCACATACATACACACTTATTTATAGCCATATGCGGAAGCATATTTTGTTTGTTTTCAATATGCCGCTCGTTCCGGTATCGCACGGTAATGTTTTGCGTTGATAGCTTTTAGGCGCGACCGTTGTGCATACACATACAGACACGCATACACAAAATGGTGCATACCCAGTAGACAAAACATAAAGTTTTAAATAATACAAGCAGGGGCGGAAAATAATAATTATTATTTTTTTTTATTTTAGTAAGAAAAATCAACTTGTTGTAAGTGTCGTAAAACAGTTTTAACTGTACTCACATATTTGTATTCGTACATCCTACTGTAATCTATAATGATTTTTATTTTTCGAGTTTAACCAATACAAATTCAAAATAATAATTAATGTTTAAGTTTTAGTCTTTCGTCTGAGATAAAATATTATATGATTTTTAATTTTTTCGATACAAAATTATTTTTTTATAATTTGTATTTTTTCGCTCAGAGATAATATTTACTGAGTTTTTTTTTTCACTTAAGAATAGTGATCATTCCAAAGCTATATTAACGCGATTTCCGACTTATTCTTTTCAGAAGTAGCGACACCCTAATAAAAGGGATACGTCTCAAAATTTTTCAGTTCAATTTTTCAGCTGTATGCCTTTGTCTGTATGGCCTTTTAATTGAACATTATTTTTAAAAATCAAATACTAATTAAATATTTCCGTTGAGCGAAAAAACAAAACTCAATATTAATTATAATTTTTAAGCGAGAATATAAAAATCATAAATTAATGATTAAAGGTTGATCTAAGTTATTTTATTCATAGTGATTAGGGTTCCTGGTCACAACAATAAAAACACTTAAATCAGTGGTTTTTGTGTTTCTCACGCCATAGGCACTTCGGCATATATTTGTACTTTTGAGTGAGATATATTTTTTTACTCTCAAATTACTGTCTGGAAAGCGTGAGGAACAAAGCAAGTGTGAACTGGCATGGAAATAATACGACTTTAATGGATTGAGGGCAAGAAAATTCATATAAAAGTAAGCAGTGAGCCTTTGAACAATAATGCATTGTAGGAGTGTGACAGCGGCGCATTATTTAGTTACAAAATATGTAAGAACTATGAGTGCGAAAGCGGGAGATAACTACATATGTACATAATAGTGCTTAGGATTCCATGAACAATTTTCGTATATATTTTTTGTGCTATACATAAATACATAAGGTGTACTTTTGATACCAACGGTGACACCGACAATCTGATACAATTGATACAATTGCTTGCCTGAACATAACGGTTAAAAGCTCCTCTAAGTATGGTGTAGATATATACATATGTACATATGTTTAAGAAATAAGGCTTTCGCTAGAGTTTGATGGTTTGATGGCAAATATCAGCATCAACTAAATTGCAGGGAGATTTAATTACCTTTACTTTCACTTTCCATTTCTTTTTTAAATATAAACGTTTTAATTTGCGTGACCGTGTGCTTGATTGTAACTTATATGTTCCAACACCATTTATCCGATTGATTTTAAAATTGTTTAAGTTGTTGTGAGCCTGCTTGCGCGGTTTTATGAGTTGGTCTGAATCCGATTGATGGTGCTGGGGTCGATAAATCAGGAAAAATCGTTATCGTTTATGGTCCGTTGGGGTTTTCATATTCGTATACATAAAGCTTTACTTAAAAATAGACAATTTCCGGACAGATCCAAATGTTACAAACACATGTTACACAAAGCATATTAACTCAGAACTCCCCGGAAAGGAACACAACAGAATCTTGGTCAAGCTTTTGGCAGAAGGTAAATATGCGGTCTGTCAAAATTTTTTGGTATACATAATCAAATATCAAAAATTAAAAATTTTGAACAAATACGCTTTTAAATACTGTGCGTGATATTTAGGTAGATTAGATAGATCTAAGCTGTTCAGGTATTCATCAGACTCAGATTTATGCTTTGTATAAATAACCTTAATGACATCTGAAAAATAATTTACTTGCAAATATTTAGTTAGTGATTAGTATTCTCGAGGTTGGTCACATTGGGATATTAGGAGAAAAATTCCAATTAAATACTTTAAAAAGAAAATTTTATACAAATTTTGGCAACCGGTATAATTTCTTTGGCACATCTACTTCCTGTAACCCAGCAGCAAAGTTCACTAATGATGTAAACTAATCTTCCTAAAAGTATGCTTCATTTTGCTATAATAAATGAATGACTACTTTGTACATAGTTTGTTACATACATATCCACATCAATGCATACATCTGTACATACACTATCAGCAAATTAAAGTGCACACCTTGTTCTAATATAATATATTATTCACAATTATTTATGAAAATAGAGTTCATTATATAATATAAACCATATAAATCAAAATTTTACACTTAATGTAAAGTTCACAAAAATTCCAAAAATTTTCAACTATTTATACAAAAATTCGAGTATTTATGCAGCTTTGTAGCCCATTAAATTTTAGTGCAATAAAGTGCACGTTTCAAGTCGTTTAAAGTTACCGTTGATTTTTTAGAAATTTTTTTTTGTCGCCTTTGCTTCCATATAACGAATAAAAACAGTTCATTTTTATATGGAAGAAACCTGCAACATCCTCCACAAAAAAGATGAATGTGCTAAAGAACTGCATACTCGAAAATTCTTCTAGAAATTCTTAATAAATTTGATTTTTTTGGAATTTTTTTGAACTTTATATAGAATGTGAAACATTGATTTTTTGTGGTTTATATTATAGAATGCACTATATGCGGCCACTGTGGTATATGGGTTAGCACTGCGCGCTTCCACTCCGCAGGACCTGGGTTCAAGCCCGATTTAACCCAACATCAAAAAATGTAATACAAAAAAGGTTTTTTTTTTCTAATAGCGGTGAAAAAAAGCTTCTCAGCGTAAAACTACAGGTCCCCCCGCTTTGCGTGACAACATCAAGGCGCACGCCACAAATCGGAGGAGAAGCTCGGCCAATCACTAGCATACATACATACATATATGTAAGCGCCAATGTATCTATTATAGAATGAAATATATTTTCATAGATAATTAATGCAAAAAATTGTTGATGAAAATAATTGTGAATATTATATTAGAACAAGGTGTGCACTTAAATTTGTCTGATAGTGTACATATGTTCATATGTCTGTACGTATTTATTTACAAACACGCGCAGATAGTGACCAAAATATTTTGACTGGCATTGGCATTTAGCCCGTTTGCATTTAATACATATGTACATATGTATGTACATAAGTGAAATGACTGGCGTGCTGTTTTGGACTCGGCCAAAATCGCTTAGGTGGTTACAGTGCCAATAAAGAAGAAGAAGATGTACATAAGTGCATATAGTTATATTAGCTTTTAACAATAAAAATTAGGTTCTTACTCACCTTCTTTTCATTGTTGCTCGGTGATTCTGGCGTGAGTGGTGCCTTCGTTGGCAGTGTTCCATTACTTATCACAGTTAATGCTGTTGGCCTCTGCACTTTTTCAGGCACAAATTTGAACTCATAAAGGTCGTTGCCTCCCCAGCTGGCAAGGCAATTATTTTTGTCCACGTACTGAGTAATATCCTTTTTCGATATCATTTTGAGAATTTCCAGCGCTTTGGCTGGGAGGAAACCCTTTATGATTTTAAACGCAGCTGTGACGAAGAAATTTAAATTTTTCAATAAGAAATATAAAAGGAATTAACTTACCATTCAGCATCCAAGCCATTTCGAAAACGAGTATATAATTTAATGTATTCGGATAGTACATTTTGAATGTTTCAATAATTCGCTTGACAAAGTCCAGATCCATGCCTGACACACCGGTGCCGGCCATATCGAAGAAAATCGTCATTTTATCCATATTCGTTTCGCGATGTATACGTTCGATCCAATAGACCACAACGCGTATTACTTCATCCATATCCTTTGTGCCCTTCACATGCAGCTTTGTGCGAAAGATGAGCAATGTCTTGCCATCCACATCTTTGTTGTGCGCAAATACGACGCCATCGTGCAGATATTCTTTAACCAAATTATTTTCATTTAAATCGTAAGCTCCATACTCCTGCCGCCACATACAAGTTTCCCATAGTTTATTTAAGGCGACTTGCATTTCCAAATCGTACATTTCAAGAAAGCGTCTTAGCCAAATACTGTCTGCATTGCGAATTCGATCGAGATCGTTCCAATGGAAAGGCACTGAAATGAAAAGAAGAATGGTACCTATAGTATTATTATCATTATGAGCCATAAGCACTGGGACCTCTAAGGTGGTAAATTGTGCGAGAAATGGAATAGTGGAATAGGGATTACCTTATTGTTAATTGTTGTGTGTGCACTAGGGTGGTCCAAAAATGTAAAGTCGGAATTTTTATGGTCTCACCCCCTACGATTGTTCTATACCGAAACAAAATATATCCCTATTTTTTATTTTGAAATCAAAATATATTTAGAGGTCGCTCAAAGCGCCTAAACTTTTCCATGTATTTTCGTAGAAATTGTATAGAATAGTTAAAAATCAAAATTTTTTTACCAGAAAACTCTGTTTATCTGCAGGAGATTCCCAACAATAATACCCAAGTGTTTATTTAACCATTTTTTTATCGCAACTATAATTTATAGGTCCGCCAAAATCCCATAAAAACCCCGAAAAATTCAATGGGCGGACTAACAAAAAATCGTTAGTATTAAAAAATAGTCGAATAAACAATTGGGTATTCTTATTGAAAGTTTCTTGAAGAGAACCATGGTTTTCCGATCGAAAAATATTGATTTTCAAGAGCTCTTTACCATTTCTACAAAAAGTTGTTTTTTTCCCATATAAAAATACAAGGAAAACTTTAAGCTCTTTGAGCGACCTCTAAACATTTTTTGATTGCAAAATAAAAAAAATATGGGTATATGTACTTTAGCATTACAATTCCGACTTTACTGTTTTTGGACCGCCCTAGTGTGCACATATTTTATTTATTTTTATTTATTTATTTATTT
>NW_016181687.1:0-6180 GCF_001687245.7 Rhagoletis zephyria | reverse complement strand
ATTATTGAGAGGCAGTCTGGCGTTTGCCAGCAATATAATTTTAAAATTCTTACTCCAGCTCACACACACATTCTCACTTTTAATCTCAAACAACAATTGTGAAAAATTAAATTTTTTTTATTTTCAATTTATGTATATGATTTTAAAATGTTTGCAAACGTCAGAAAAAAATCATGGCCGACGAATTGAGAGAATGATTTTACCTTCTAATATTTTTATCATGATATAGATATAAAAAATTAGTACAATAAGATAAGATAAGATAAGATTTTTTTCACAACTGTAACTTAAAATTAAGAAAAGAATAGGAGTTAAGAATAAAAAGTACGTAGTACAACATGTCAAACATAGCCTGACAAATAGCATTAGGCAAAATTTACAAATCTATATAGAGTCAAAAGAGAAAAATAAGAAAAAAAGTAGATAACTAAATAAAAATTAAAAAAGGAAAAACAACGGCAACTTAAAATTAAGAAAATAATAAGAGTTAGCATCATGTCCAACATAGCCTGACAAATAGCATTAGGCAAAAATTATAGGCGGCACATACGGTGCGTCTGACACGCGAGTCATTTGTGTACGTGTTGACTCGCCTTCAACTACACACAGTTGAATCATTCAGAGTCATTCCAGGAGTCATGTCGGTGTAACTAACACATATTTATTTTCACAAATGCATCCAAACCGACTCGCGAGTCAAACGCACTGTGTATGCCGCCTATTACAAATCTATATAAAATCAAAAGAGAGAAACAAAAATGAAAAAATGTAAATAAATAAATAAAAAATTAAAAAAGAAAGAGAACGAAATACAATTTTCTATTAGCCTATATCTAAAACATACACATTACATTTTAAGTACATAGATAGCGAAACTCAGCTGATATTAAGTTAATAAGTTAACGAAAATACGAGTGCAAAACACTCTTAAAGTTGCATTTATTTGCGATAGTTTAAAAATCCTAGGCATTGTTTTCGATAAAAAATAACTCAAGTATAAAAATCATTGTACATAAATACATAAAAAGAACTTAGCAACACGCCTAAATATTATTAAGTACCTTTCGTCCAAGCACTGTTTCGTACATGCGCCAACACTGATAAACCTCACAAGAGCACTCATCTTGTCAAAAATGGATTATGGTCTCCCTAAATATGGACACTACTCGAAAAGTAATCAAAAACTAGTTACACGATCCTACCACGCAGCAGCACGTAGAAGTATATGAGCTTTCCCTACATCACCTATCAAATGTATATTAATGGAAACTGGACTTCCATCGCTACAAGAGCGAACAATTCACAGCACACTTAGGCTAATCCCAAAAATACTGAATGGTATAAGTGCTGGGCACCTATTTCCATTCAGCTCAGTGTACACAGCCGAGGCTGAAGCAGTATTGCAGGCGGTCAAATTTACATTCGAAACCAACGACAAGCTCATCGTCTGTACGGATTGCCTTTCCACAATCAACATGTTGGTTAATGTGAAGAAGAAGAACGCGTTGGATTTGTCTATACGTTCGTTATGTGGATTCCTGGCCTGGATGTTGGCATCATGGGTAACGAGACTGCAGATCAATGAGCAAAACTCGCAACAATGGAACCTCTACTCTTAAGCCAGTCGGTATTAAACGGCTACATACTTCATCGAGTACGAATGCAAATAGCTAACAAAAAGGCGCAGGAATGACGTTACACTCACCACAACTATGTAAAATACAACGTAGAAAGAAAGAAGCCAACATTCCTTCAGAACGTCTCCTGTAACGACGTAAAAGCCATCACACGTCTACGAATTGGACACACAGCTACATCCTTAAAGGATTTAACCATGGCACAATAAACAGGTAGCAGCATGGGAGCAGATACAACAACTGCATATATTTTGTTGTTGCTTGAGGTCCATAAAGTGTCGAAAAGTGAAATGTCAAATTTGCTGAGTTGGACAATTTAAAAGAAAAGCAAAATGGCCAGCAAGTCAAGAAACGTGAGTTTCAAAAATTATTACATACATATATCGTTAGCTCAATATAGAAAGGCCCTAACTCATATTGTCGCTGAAATACAAAGAGCCGTAACTAAGTAAAAATCCAAAATTTCCTTTTTTGATTGTATATGATGCATTTCATCGAATTATAAGTCCCCACATCATTTTAAGCAATAACAAATTTTAGTCAGCTACTGAATTTTTGCGTTTCAGCGAATATATGAGTTAGGGCCTTTCTATATTAAGGTAACGATATGAAATTTATACAATTTTCAGGGAACATTAAAACGCTCTACATTGTCAACTAAATGCAGAATATATGTATATATGTGCATATGTATTATCATAACTAACTAATAATTTTTTGATTATTTATAGCTTTGGGCGTTGTGGAGCAGAAGCAGCAGACGTAGCTACAAATGCTATGAATGGGTGAATGGTGGCCTGCCATGGTGATACTTTTTCGGACGCATTCAGTCAACTAGAAACTTACGCTGGAGCACTCTTTGTGCCATGGATTTCTAACCTTAAAACGTCATCGGATCACCCCCATCTCCTGGCAAAACAACAGAATTCGGCATTTATAAAACGCGCCTGAGTGTGTGCCGCTTCCTAGCTGTTTGTGCGCCCAAAACGCGAACGGCTTCACGTACAGTTCTGGCCCTGGCTACCGATGTTCCACGCAGTAGCACGAGCTCATTGCGTGCTGCGATTGTCCTCGGCATATTGACCGAATTAAATCAATTTAATGGAAGCGCAGCTAATGACATTGTTAATATTTCTTGATGAAAACACTGTCATGAATGGTTTTTATAAGCGTAAAAAACTTACAAAGGAATGGCTACCTGAAGAGACAAAGTTTTACCGGTGCTTGCGAACTATAGGAACAAACTTCTCATTGATGTGCCAACTGTTTCCGAAACATACGCGGCGTGACTTCAAACTTACAATTTAAGAAAGAAGAACAGAGCAATTTGGCTTCGATTAACAAGCCACTGCTTTATCCGAAACTTTTTAATATCGAGATTTGAAAACGCAATTAGAGACTGAAGAACGCGAGAGGGAAGAAGATTTACAAGGTGAGGTGACAAAATTTAGTGTAACATTTTGCAATAATTGCGTTTAAGAAGTAATACAATTGTGTATTTACCTTCTAACATTATACATCTTCATACCCAAATTATAGTTTTAATTTGTTCAATTTGCAGGTGAAGCTCAGGGGCAGTACAGCAACACGTTCTCACAAAAACGGCGATGATGTGTACAGTCGCACCACACCCTCCAGAGAATTCTGTTAACGATGATCCCAAATCTATTCGTTTTAAAAAAGAAAAATTGCTACGCGAGCAATATGCATTACACAATAAAGTTGAAGTTCTGCCACCAGCAGAGGCTGTTCATTTGCTGCAGCTCACCACAATTTTATTGCCAACTATTTCAACGGAAATCAGGACTATAAAATTTGAGACAGCACATCCAACATACTATGTAGTCAAAACTGAGCACTTCGCCAACTATGAAAGCAAAGATGCAGATGAATGTTTAGAAGTAGAAAGTTGGTTAGACCAAATCGAAGAATTCATTACTTACATAACATCTACTAGTTCTAGCGCACTAGATAATAGTAATGGAATGATAACACCAAATAACGAAGACATTACAAACTATGAAGTGCCAACCAAACTTGTTGATTTGGATGATGGCATAGTTAATGCATTGAAAGAAGGGGACAATCTAACACTGATGGATGCCATGCCTGCCACACCAATGTCACTTTCGCAACGTGATTTAGACGAGTGTGATATCCAACAAATATTACATAATTGATTTGGCGGATGGGTCTTTAGTGCTAGTCTCCACGCTGGAACCTGGCAATCCAGACCAAGTCGTAAACGAAATTTATATGATGGATAAAACTACTGGCAAACTGTGTGACAAGCCCTGGATATACCAGGATCTATAGTGCAGGGCGTTTTGTTTGTGATGAATTATCATTTTTCACATTTGATTCTTAGGAGACGCGCATATAAAATTAAAAAATTTTTCAATTATTTAGTGGCGCTAAGGTCCAAATCCTTTAAGTAAGGTTATCAAATTAATTCTATTGAATGCAATATCGAGTTTGTATTCAAGTTAATAGAACGTTTAATATTAATGTTACTTTAACTAAATTTGTATAGTATATGTTCTAAATATGTTACATGTACATACCGCACGTTTAATAATATGGAGAATATTATTTCCAAATTTAAATTTTGTGGGAAAACGCAATAAAAGTTTGGCTCCTTATCAAGCTTTTATACAATTAATGAAACCTCAAAAAAACGTAAATTTTGAATTGCTTCTCTCTATTATTAAACATTAAATATGGTCCAAGAATCAATAAAAAGAAAATTAAATATGTAATCCTTAACCTTTGATTATAGTAAATTATGTATATTTTGTTTGCTTTCATAACCAACAGTAAGTAGCTTCGAGGCGCCTTTCCAAACGGCGTCTCGTACAAAGTTCTGAGATTCATCATTTATATAGATGAATCTGTGATTGTTTGCATCAATTACTTCCACAGTGTTTGTGACTCCAATAGCAGTTATTTGTTTCGGGAAAATAAGTAATATAGTATTCTCAAATTTGCAATTGAACGTTTTTTTCTTACTCTATTAGCACAATTTCAGGAATTGGTCTGTTTAATAGAGTCCGACCGATTAATCGGCATCGGCTAGTATCGGCCAAAAGAATCGGCATCGGCCGTTTTGGCAAGACACATCTAAAATGGCTATTTTTCTTTGTTTTAAAAAATTTTATTATTTGTTTTATAAAAATATAGCTTACTATATAAACAAAACCCTATAAATCAAAATTTAAACTTTGCAGAACATTTATAAAAATTCGACAAATTTTAACAAANGAGTATGCAGTTTTTTTTAAATTTTAGTGTAATAAAGGACTTATCGTTGATTTTTGCCAATTTTTTGTTCACGCATTTTCTTCCATACAAAGTGTGTTCGAAATTTTTGTTGGGGAAAATCAGCAACACCTTCCACAAAAAAGTTGCCAAAAATCAACGGTAAGTCCTAGCTACTTAAAATTTGCACTTCGTATAATAAAATTGAATGGGCTACAAAGCTGCATACTCAGAATGTTTCTAGAAAATCGAATTAAAAAGTTGTCGAATTTTGCTAATTTTTTGTACAAAGTTTGAAATTTTTACTTTCATGGCTTTTGTTACATTACACTTTCGTAAAAAAGAAATAAACATTAAATAAACGAAAAGGAAATAGCCAAAGAATGCTAAAATTGTCTCTTCCGTATTTATATTTTCGTCACTGTATGTATTTTTACGATTTTCTTTGAATTAGTCGCTGAATTCCTAAATCTTTCGGGTTCTTTTCACTGTATTACTTATTATTTACGTTACAACAATACTTTCATCATTATTTTAAAATCTACGTTTACTGTTTATTAACAAATTGTATTGAAAATACATTTATAGTCAGCAAAAGCTGCATATTTTTACTACTATGAGTACAACTAGGAAATGTAATTTCGAATGAACTATTTATTTTACATTAAATAAGAAAGACTATGGAACAAAGTATTGCAATAATATGTATAAGCGATATACAATTTTTTTTAAAACATATTTATGTATGTACACAAATAAGTGCATAGATTCTGGGGTGACTATTGTTTTTGTAATGTTATTTAATTATTTGTTTATGTAATTATTTTGTTATTAATAAAATTATTTGTTCTTTAATGAATTTATATTCATGTAGTTTTTTTTAAGGTATCCGCATCGGCATTGGCCGATTCTTTGCCCTCCGGCCGATTAATCGGTATCGGCCAAAAATTGGGAATCGGTCGGATTCTACTGTTTAGGCATATTGAGCACTGCAAAAATTTGCTTGTGAAACGTTCATCAACTGTGCACAAAGCCAGACTCATCACCTAAATATATAAGATTGTCATTGGCCGGAATTTCGTTGGCATGGGCCCATGCAAAATATTCAAATCAAGATGAATGATTTTCGTACAGTGCTAGGAGTAAAACCCGATTACGTTCCCGCATTCCGCTCCTCCACAATCTTAATTTGGTACGCTGAGTTACGGTCGAATCGAAAGAAGAGGAAAACATCTTTCGAAATCAGCTTTTTGCCTAGGAATGTGTGAAATCGAAACAAAACAAA
>NW_016181686.1:0-6181 GCF_001687245.7 Rhagoletis zephyria | reverse complement strand
TCTTCCACTCTCCTCTTTGAGGGATATGTGTCAAGAGCGATCCAAATAACGTCAGTCTGCGTATGTCCCGATGTTGACGGGACGCTGTAGATTAAAAGGTCACCTGTACAAGCTAAGAATCAGGTCGAACGACCTTTGCCGCTGATGTGAATCGATCGCGGTGACTCCTTTACACGTGCTTCGCGAGCGCGAAGTGGTTGTAAGGATACGGGAGAGACACCCAGGCAAATTCATACAATCGCTAACTGTTGGAAATCTCTTCAAATTTCTGGAATCCCTAAGGTCAACACCCGACTGTAGGAAACGAGGTTGCCGATAAATTGGCTAGGGAATGCTAATCGTCGGTACTTGTTAGACCGGAACGGTTTTACGAACTCATTCCGTCCTCTTCGAGACCCTTTAATCGAAGCGTTGGTAAACTCCGATTGCAGTAAGTACTGGGGAAAGGTAGCGGGCTATCGGCAGGCTAGACTTTTTGGTTATCCTTTTGCTTGGAATAATATAAACATTTGAATAAAGGCAACATCAAGTTGCTGATTGGTAAATTGACCGGTTATAATCAACTGCGCTCTCACTTATACCGGATTGGCCTATCCACAGTGTTGAAGACGTCGAAGCGCATTTTGTGTGATTGTCTGGCATGGGCCAGACTAGGACTGATATATGTACTTCAGTTCTGCCACAGTCGAAGCCCTTAGTGTGAGGAATTCGTTTACTAAGAAATTTATTAGGGAGGCTGATAATATATTGAGCCGTCAAGGTTGTGGACTATGATAGAAAATTACAAGACCTTCTAGGTCGTGGTGTTCCTTGTTTCGGATGCACCCATCAAATTTACGTTAAATTACATCTAAGTGCCCTGTCGTTAATGTAGGTTTCAATCCGCCAACCTGGCATTTCCTGCTCCGTCAGGACGTCGTTGAAGACCATAGCTCTATCGTAGAGATTGCGGAATATAAGCTTGACGAAGTTTATTTCAACTTCGAAGTTTTCCAGAGTTTTTATTATCGTAACGGACAGGAAATTACCAAAGTCCTCTAAATACCAATGAAGGTACATATCACGAAGTGTTTGTTCATTGATTTTTTCTTGTGTAAAAAAAATAATAGCAGTGATTCATTTTTTCGTCAAATAAAATTTTTTTTTTTTGCAATTCCATACTATCCGTGCCTAATATGATTGGGTCGTGCCGGGATTTTCCGGGCCAGGATTCAATAATTTGCATGTTCGTGCGTTTTTTCGAATATGTATTCTATACTTGTGCCGGGCCGGGTAATTAAGGCCCGCGCCCACCTCTAATTTACAATGAAGACAGCAATGTAAGGGGTCGGGTCCAGCCTACCAGGGTAAAGAAAAATCGCAACCCTGGTACATAGGGTATTTTACTACTGCAATTTCGAAAGAATAAAGTGGACCATCACTACTGCTTTTACCCCTCTAAAAATATCTGGCAAAGATAGTTTATTTTTAACTCTATTTCAAATGCCATTACTTACGGAATGCTTTGCCTGGAGATCCCTACTGTCTAAATGAAGGATATGGCAGTCAAGTATATTCACAAAGTAGCGGTGAACCAGCAGATCAAGCAAAGTTATACCGATAAATTAAACTAAAGATAGACCTATTAAATGCAATTTTCTAGGAAGGAAATTGGTTTATATGAAAACAAGGTTTGTCCATCAGAAAGGCCTCTTATTCATGCTCTTCAGAGCATCACGGGAAATATAAAAGACTACTTTACCTTAAATCTGGGGCTATAACGTCCACTCTGGCACAGAAAAGAGAAGAAAGCCTGCTCAGAGCACACAGTTACTACTAATATGGTTGATCGTAGTAGACGCAGTATTGCAGCTGTTTGTCACAAGGACTGATAAGCTTCCTAATAGGGTCGAATATACCTTTTTGAAATCGCTATAATATTCAAAAGAAATTTGCTCAGCCCAACGAATAAAATAAAGATAGACACTTCTGAAGTCTCCTCGCAATGTTTGACTCCCATATATTTAGCAAAAAACAACTATAAAATGCCATCTGGAGTTGCTGAAGCCTACTGGCGGCGTTAAGTAGTTTCTTTAATTTTGCAGTTCATACGAAAATACCAATTATGTATGTATATAAGGGTGGTCCAAAAATGCTTGCGAAAAAGTAAAGTCGGAATTTTTTCGCTTTCACCCCCTAGGTTCTATAGAATCGAAAATATTGATTTTCAAGAATTCTATACCATTTCTATGAAAAGTTTATTTTGCCCATGTAAAAATGCATAGGAAACTTTGAGCGCTTTGAGCGACCTCTAAATATTTTTTGGTTTCCAAATAAAAAAATAGGGGTTTACTTTTTGTTTCGATATAGGACAATCCTAGCGGGTGAGAGCATTACAATTCCGACTTTACTGTTTTTGGACCACCCTAATGTATATGCATTATACATATGTATATATATGTACGTGCAAATGATGGCATACAGAATTTATTCTCTGGAAATATACAAGTGGCAGTAATGTAATTAACTCATTTGCCCCAATGAAATGTTTATACCAAATTAAAATAACAGCTACAAGTGCGAGGGAAAAGTTTTTAAGGCGTCATACTTATTTGAACAAGCATGTTAGTTTTGCTGAAAGCCGCAGTAGCGTCGGTCTTTGTAGTTTTTTGTAGCTTCATAGCAAAACAAAAAAAAAACGCCAAGTAAAGGACAAAAGTAAAACTTCTTGCGAACGACAAACTCAGAAAAACAGCGCAGAAGCCAACGGCAAATTCCAAGTAACAAATAACGCGAATAACATTCGTATACATATTTGCTAAAGTGCGTTTGTATTTGTTGTTTTCCTTTTGCCCTTTATTTCCATGTGAAATTAAACATGTGACTTGTGTGTCTGTGTACATAAATGTTATGACTCTTTTTGTTTAAATTACTTTTTGCGTGTAAACCTATTAATAAAGAAAACAAAGAAATATTTTTTTTTTGACTAAATCGTGCAGATAAATACTTTTGTAAATGAGTTTTGGATTAAGCTGAGGGAGTTCGAGCAAATCCAAAAAAAAAAACAATGAAAAGCGGCAATGTGTTTAGGCATTAAATAAGTGACCATAGCTTCATTTGAATATACATATGTACCTTAGGGTGATCCACTAATAATCCCCTGTGATTGTTCTATATCGAAAAAATATACCTCTCTTTTATATTTTGAAATACAAAAATATTTAGAGGTCGCTCAAAACACGCAAAGTTTTCCATGTATTTTATATGGGGAAAAGCAAGTTTTCGTAGAAGTGGTATAGAATCCTTGCAAATCAATAGTTTTCTGTCGGAATACACTGGTCCTCTTAAGGAGACTTCAAAGAATAATACGCAATTGCTTATTTAACCATTTTTTAATACTAAATATTTTTTATTGGTCCCCCCATTGCATTTTCTTGGGTTCTTGGCGGTCGTATAAAATATAGTTACTATGAAAAACTGGTTAAATAAGCAATTGGGTATTATTACTGGATATCTCCTGAAGAGAAGCAGAGTTTTCCTATGTATGTGCGTATAAAAACTTAAGATATGTATATCGAGTACTCTCCACCTACTCACTACCAACCATAGTTAACGCGACTAAGTACCAATAAAAATTTCCACCAGAAAAATTTAACACAATCTCCTTTATTTTTTTTTTTTCTGAAAAAATAGCGCTTTACCTTTACTGCTCCCGTGCACTAAATAAAAAGTATTTCCAACGTCCAGCACAAAGATTCACTTCCATTGATTTGCCCGAAAAAGTGAAGGGCAAAGCTACAAATCAAATTTATTACAAAATCGTTATGAAGATATTAAATTGTGGAACTCTCCATACAAAACCCATTTTTTTCGCATGCAAACTTCAGCAACAACAACAGTAACTTTGCTTGGACAAATGTGGGAATTAGAATGCGTATCTAGCCTTAGTTGGGAGGTGAATGTACATAAGCAATGGAAAAGAAAAGAAGAAAGAAAAAGTTGTATGCAGTATTTTAGTTGTTATTGTCTTGTCGGCAAGTGCTAGTACTCACACACATATGTATTTCTATTCGTATATAGAATATTGCTTTGGCAGGAAATTCCTGTGGAAAATCCGGTACACAAAAGTCTTGGTAAACAAGATTCCTTGCCTTGCCTTGCCTTGATCCCTAGTACATCAAAGTTCATAAGAAAGGTGGGAAGTGAACATATATTTCTATATCTACATTTTCTATTAGCTTCGTAAGTAGCCATCCGACCACTATCTAATAAATAAAGTCACCAATCCAAAGATCTCTGGGAAGCTTTATAATACTTTTCAATTCTTGGAAGCAAAAAATTGCAGGTTGTCCGGTGTCCGTGGAAACGAGGAGAGGAGGATAATCAAAGTTTTCATGAGAGCGGAACGAAAAAAAAAATTCGAAGACAAATACGAAGACGACCCAGAAGATATATGAACACAAATACAAAAACGAAGGCGAACACGAATACGAACATGAATTTGGAGACGAATATGAAGAGGAATACGAAGACGAAGATGGGGTCGAATACGAATATCTAGGCCAACCGGAGACGGATAGGAAGACGAACTCGGAGACAGATATGAAGACGTATATCAAGTAACGAACACGAAGGTGAATGCGAAGACTACTATGAAGACGAATACGTATGTGAAATGACAAAAACGAACCAGAAAAGTTCGGGATTTTTGAAAAAAACTAGAAAAGCGGCCGAATTTCGATAGTAACTGGCACTCCTTGTATGTAGTATGTATGTATATGGATATCACGAGAAAGCAATTTTGGTGAATGTAATCAGCTAATTTGAAATTTAATGAAGTGAAAAGTTGTGTCCGTCCGGGAGACCTTTCTTTAGTAACGGCTGGACGGATTTAAATGATATTTAACGCACGGATAGCTTATAACTTTATCTAATATTTGGAAGATTTCTTAGGTTTTTGATGGTGGTTGCTACCTGTTTTAAAAGTAAAATTTAAATTAATTTATAAGTTAATTTAAGTACATATATAAATACCACACTATGTATTGGTAAGAAACGAAGGAAGTATATGAAATTTTTAGTTTCAATAAATGTTTTAAGGGAGTTGCCACCTGTTTGAAAAGTAGATTTCAAATAAATTATGCACAAGGTGTGTGACATATTTCAATATCGGTGTTCAAATAAAGAGTTTTAAACAGGAATGGAAAATAATAATTTTTTTTTTAAATTTTAATAAAAAAAACAACAAGTTGTAATCGTCGTAAAATAGTTTTAACTATACTCACGTCTTGTGTTCGTACATCCTACTGTAATTTACAATGATTTTTTTCGAGTTTACTCATTAAAGATTTTAAATAGTAATTAATATTTGAGTTTTATTTTTTCGCTTAAATTTAATAATTATTGTTGAGTTTTATTTTTTCGCTTAAAAGAATAATGATAATGTGAAAAACTCAAAATTTATACCAGCGTAATTTCCGACGTATCCTATTCAGAAGTAGCGACACCCTAATAAATGGAATAAGTCCCAAAGTTTTCTTGCATGGCCTTTTGAATTTTAGAAATAATTATTATTTTTGAGTGAAAAAATAAAAATTATCAATAATGGTAAAATGCTGATGTAAAATTTATTTGAATCAAAATTGTTTTAAAATTTCATTAATTATTCGTATTTCAGTAGCATCCTATAGCTAAATGAATATAAATCAAACATCTGTTGGAAAATAATATATGTAAATAAATAATAAATAAAATAAGAAAACGCCGTAATTTTTTGTCTATGGAAATTTTTATTTCATACTAATAATTTTACACCAGTCACAAAGACTTACTGACCAGTCACAGCTTTAAATAATTTTGCGTTTAATAAATATTTCTATGAAGAATATAGCTGCGTAGTTTCTAATGATAACGAAAGCGGATAGAATATATTTTGCAATAAAAAAAAAATCTGGCTTGAAATCTGCATTTGAAATTTTTTGAAAACCTCTCGTATTGTGTGCAATTTCTTGACCAATGATTTTGGCGTTTTAACGTCATACGGGTTTACTAGTTGTTTAATATTGCTTAAATGCGGCAATGCCTCTTTGTTGCGTTAACTGTACTCTTTAAAAAAGTAGTCTATTGATATTTACATCCATACAATTTCATTAGTTCGAAACATGTACATAGATAACTCACTACATAGTTATGTATGTATGTA
>NW_016181685.1:0-6181 GCF_001687245.7 Rhagoletis zephyria | reverse complement strand
AACCCTAATCAATGGCATTTTCGAATTAAGGCTTTCATAAAACTCCTTCTTTTGGCACAATTACATTTAAATATTTCATATACAATTCTTGTGTATAAGTAAAATAAATTCTTGTGTATAAGTCAAATACATTCACCTTTTCAAATAGGTGGCAACACATTTCAAAAGTATTTTCTAACTAACATCTTCTTTAATATCTTTCGTCGGGCATTGGTATACATATTTTAATTAACCGATGAATGAAGTTGAACTTGATTTCACAAATACGTGGCAACCTTACTAATTATAATTTCGAAATAGAGCCTATTCAAACCCATTTTGTTTTGACAGACATCTTTTTGTAACTTCATTTAACTTATTATATGTATAATTTGTATTTAACTTTTTTAACCGGTAGCAACCTTCCTCAAATGCTTCGAAAATACTCTAGATGTTGAAATTAACGATTTTTCGCCACTATTTCGTTTGACACCTATATTTTAATATTTCAAATAATTTTAACTAAATTCGACTTTTGGAGAAAGTGGAAACCTTTCAAACTAACACCATCTCAAACTGCTTTCGCCTGAAGCGCACATTCTGATACGTCTTTTAATTATATAATTGCCGCAATTCAAGTTGAATTGGATTTTTTTGGCATGTGGCAACCCTTCTTAATATAGATTTAAAAAATTCTTAAAGAACGTATATTGAGGAAAATAGACAATGCTGTCGGCAAAAAACAATTTCAAAAATCAACGGAAATTGCTAGCTACTTTAAACTTACACCTTATTATGCTAAAATTTAAAATTTAGAGGATAATTTTTTTAAATTAGTTGAATTTCGCGCATTTTGCACAAGGTTTGAAACATTGATTTATAGGTTGTAGAATAAACTATATTTTTATATAAAAATAAATAAATAAAAAAGGAAATGAGACAAAAAATCCATAAATAATTTCTGCCATGTCTTATTGCCGACAACTCCATATGTATGTATGTATGTAAATATAAGTATGTATATATTTCCAAGCATTATAGTATTTTCTCTTCACAAAAGTTCTTCTCGATCTAAATAGTCATTCCAAATCGACCACAATTTTATGATCTCTTCCACTTGCGCACAGTGTCGCACATTCATTCATTGACCGCTAAATCACTTCGGCCATCAAATAATTTCTAGTCGCCATATTTACATGTGCTCTCATATTTTATTTTTGCTGTGTTCTGGGTCATAAATAGTGCCATGCGCCATACGTAGGCCACTCTTTGGTAGACAAAATGGCAGGAGTTTGAACTTGTTAACCACAGCCAAGTATGAGTCTTGTATGTACTTACAAAGCTACACAAACTATAACAGCTAACTAGCAAAATATGCGTACATGTGTACATTTGTATGTACATACATACATACTAAATCTACATACATATCTGTGGCATTTCGATAAAACTACTTAAGTGATTTTAGAAGGTTTGACTTTGGATTAAAAAAATAATAAGTTTCGCTTCAAAAGTTTTATATTTTTATTAAGCTTATATTAAAAGGGCATCTCAAACTACACCTATGGGAAACTAAGAAAATATTGCTTTATAGAGAAGACCACTTTCTCAAGATATTTATTTTATTAAAATGTCACAGATATAATATAAGTATTTCTATAACAATAGTGATTTTTGGCATAGCATTTTGGTTGCAGTTACAAATTAGCTAACGTGCGTAAGTGGAGGAAGATTTTTTTTTTATGTTTCAGGTGTTTTGTTTTATGCTAAACAAGACACGTCTTACCATTAGCTGTTCTGATTACTTGAACTCTTTGTAAATTATGATTGAGAGTTCAACGACTGAAATAAAATAATCATTTTTTAATGTACATATGTATATTAGGGTGCACCACTTTCTGTTCAAAGAAAAATTCGTACTGTTTTTCCAACGCAAATATACAATTTTTTATATTTTAAGAACTCTTCTTGTTCGTAAAGAACAAGTAACCAAATGGGATATCAACCGCTTTCATTAGAGCTGCGACTTCAGTCTGGATTTCGCTGAAGTTATCCGGAAATCGAATGAGCTTTTGCACTTTTCGGGAAGCTTCATAATTCCATCAGTGTAGAGCTTTTTTGGCTTATCGGCGAAAAGTTTGGCCAAGTGATTTTCAGCAGTTCTTCGGTGGGAAAATTTTTGCAGTCCATAGAATTTTGCATTTTTCGGGAAGCTTCATAATCCCATCGGGCATCGACATTATCATGATGGAACAAAACTCCTTTTCTGTTAACCAATTCTGGTCGCGCCTTCTTGATTGCTTACATAGTTATTTCAACGGTCGGGATGGTCAATCTTATTTCTTTGCGGTAATTCATGTGGTACATTGAGCTTCTTTGAGTAGCCAGCTCTTTTTGGATGGATCTAAACTGTCGCTTGGTTGATGTTTAGTGCCTTCTCTGCCTCAGTTGACAGTTTGACACAATTAAATTAGAGTTTCCAGTTCTATGGGCACCACACCACATAGCGACAAAAATCAGCAGAGACTTTTAATATGACTCAATATTTTGAAGAAACTTCCGTCATCTCTTGTCAAATTTGGTTTAAGGGTAAACTGATTTCGACGCTATGCCATCTCAAGTGCCATTTTTCTTGCAATTCGTCAAAAATGCCTGTTAGTTATATTTTAATCGAGTAAATAATAATTCCCGTAGCCTTAATCCGGTTTACATATGTATATTGCCTTCGAGGAGCCAACACAGTTAAATCCAAGCTTTTCGCAAATAAGATTTTAAGCATTTTCCTGCCAACAATCAACCATACAACCATACAACAATAAAATAAATTTTATCTGGCACACACACCTGAGGGATACTCACTACAGCTATAGCCATCTAAATGTTTCAAGCGCCTACATACTCATCAACAAAAAAATCACTTTCATCTGACATAAAAAATTTATATGATATGATAAAATTTGTGTAAACCTCAAACATTCTAAAGGCTGCTTAGTTAAAACTAAATTTAAATCGACCGCAAAAATATGCTCAAAAGGTATTTTCCATTTATTTAGGTATCACCTGGGATGGGACTGCATATATGTATGTACATAGAAACGTGTGTATGTAGAAAAGAGGCTTATAGCGTTATAGTTAGAATAACTTTTAGAATGGCGAATCAACGTACAAACATATTTATACAAATTCTACAAATATATATGCCCTGACGTGTAAATCATTCCACGAGAATCAATGTATTCAAAAATATTGCCCTCACCCCCTTTGCTCAGTGTGTGTAATTTCTGCGTGTAATAAAACTCTATATACTTGATCTCAGCCGAAAACATAGGTGATTTTAATATTTATCTTTATTAAACCCTCTTCAAAATATTTTCAAACTAAAACTTTCTTAAACGTTTTTTATCTGAATTACACAATTTCCTTAATTAAGTTGAATTTGACTTTTTAAACAGGTGGCAACAGTCTTCAAACACCTCAAAAATATTATAATTGTTCAAGCTAAACATTTCTTAAATCTCTTTCCTATGACACCCATATTTTAATATAATATTGCGCATAACTTCTTTCGTCTGACAGCCGGCGTCTTGTATGGTAGTCAGGTCATCCGCGGTCAGTGATTCCACAAGGGTAGCTCACAGGAAAATCCACCATTCTGATACCGGCTAGGGCCTAAGAAAAGCTGGGGTTTTTCTCTGTCCATTCTGTGTCCTCCTAGGCCTAAGTGAGTGCCATTTCCGACATTTTGTCAGGTTGTCCTCGTGCTTCATGCTTTTGCTGAATCTGATTGAGCCAATGGACGAGTGTACTCGGAAGTTCTGGGACAAACAGAACCACTCGAGGGCGAAAAATGTTCCTAGTATATCACCATGGTGACATAACGTGGTTAATCCTGCGCCTGGTTGGTCTTCAATACTCTCCATTGAAGGGTTGAGAGTATTTAATTAGAGATCTGGATGAGTTCCAGAATGCAGACGAAGTAGGCTTAAGCTCAAAAGATGCGAGTGAGAGGTATCGGAGTCTGTCCTCAGCCTTAAATCTCATGGCAGCTGTATTAAGTTCGACATTCTGCAATTTTTTCGCAGTTATTTGTATATTGCTGATCGAATATAATAGCCAGTGCTTAGATTTAGTGTATCGTCCTAGGCGAATCCGTGAACCATGGTGCCATAAATACACAAGTATACACAAATGATTGCGAACAACTGTAGCCGAAAGGTGAAAATTAAAATTCAGAACACTGCGCAAGTGAACCCAGTCGATGCTGTACACATATTTATGTGTATGTATTTTGAAATCTGGCCTAATATTTGGGTCGCTAAATGCCGGAGCTCATACAAATTATTTGTTATGTTCTACAAATAGGCACAAATTACTTCCGTGTTCAACAGTCAGACCAACCATACAGCAAAATCGAAATCCCAAACCGCGGAANAAAAAAAAACAACAACACAACCCTGTGTAGACCGTGAAAAAATAGAAGTTTGTAGGTGGGGTGTGCTCAGGAAAGTGAGTGTTTTAGTCTTAGTCTGGTCAACGCCGAACATTCACACAGCATATGCTCCCACGTCTTTGCATCTTCAAGGCAGATACGATATTTCTTAGGTACCCGGTGTTGTATGGGTGCCAAGCCATACCCCGCAAACATATTCTGACCGCTCAGAGGTATGTGTATACAAATGCAACAGTATTTGAAATGAATCCCTTGCAAACATGGCTCTAAAGTAAGTTCAATAACAGTCGAAGAATAAGGCCAATACCAATAAGACGCACAGAACAGCATAAAATAAGACTCCGAAATTGAATAGACATTTATGAGGCCAATAAGAGTCATTTAAGAGCTTCAAAAATAGTTCAAAATGAGCCGTATGTGAGGCCACTAAGAGTCCACACAATATGACTCATATTGAGGCACATTTGATGTATGTATGAATTTAAGCTCATATATGTTGACCTTCGCAGGAAGGGAAACACCCTCATTTCGGACTCTAAAATGAGCTCATTATGATCGCTTCTCAGCAAATGTAACAATGACCAGAAAGAATGTATAAATTAATACTAAGCAACCGCTTACTGCGGCTGAGAGCTAAGGGATGAACATATCGTCTCTACCATGTCAAACTATCGAATGCTAAAATGGGTACTTTTTAGGAGAGCAAAAAAACTGTTGTAAAAAATGTTGTTGTCATAAAGAAAAAGTGTGTGATTCGACACTTACGTATTATTCTAAACGCAAGCGCCAGGTATCGAAAATTATAAAATCATTTTTGCACATTCGATAGTTTGAGAGGGTACCGGCGATATACGTATACACACATACACACGTTTAGGATGCAGACTGTGGATCAATATTATGCATCATAATTTAGGCTGGCGTAAACACTTGTCATCATCCTACTGAACCAATTGCTAGTCCTAATGAAATTGAGTAGATCTAACAGTTCCACCTCCCCTATCTCGCTCAGATTTCTGAAGAAGAGTGAACCGAAGAGCTTGAGGTGCTTCGACTGTAGGCTCGGACATCGACACAGAAAGTCTCCCGCTTGTACCACAAGTTATTAGTAAGCCATAGTGTATTCATCAATCTTCACAACGTGATCGCTAAGTGGCATCTCATAGCCATATCTGGCCACCTCATTAGCCTTCTAATCTGCCTTTATATTGATATAGCTACATACTGGAAGCCAGCATAGAATGACGTTGACATGGCTTAGTAATGCCAACGTGGCACGACATTTCCACTATTTAGAACATATTGATTTCAGGCCTGCTTGCCTATGGACAAATAAATTAGCTTTATTGCCCGGAACCGTGCTGCCTAGTAGAAGACTAACCGCTATTTCCACGCTTGGAAGACACTACAATCGTTCGGCATACGAAATGAAATTTTGAACTGTGGGTCTTCCACGTAGATACGGGCTTCGGTTCCTTGCTTAATCTTTGAACCATCATTGTAGAAGGATAGGCCCTCCTCTGCTACTGCTAGACCCATATCCCATTTGCTGTGGTCAGTAACCTAACCCGACCAGTGCTGGCTTCTATATCAGCTTTGAATCCATTAAAACGGCCACTTTTTATTAATTTCATTCATCATTGCTGCATGCCAGACATTGGATGGCTTTCACGTATTGGCTTCGCTGAGTCTGAGGGCGCTGTTTACGAATCCGTACTCTCCGGCTATTTCTTTGTAAGTGTTTGAACAAAT